>NC_143014.1:187975280-188067780 GCF_055824585.1 Amblyomma mixtum | reverse complement strand
GCAAACAGACATAGACCACAAGAAAGACGACACATACTCGTGGTCTGTGTTTGCGCTAAAACCTTTAACATCGATATGCAACAACTCGCCCAGAAACAAGTTTTAGTAAGTATATTATGTATTCTTATGGTTCACAATATTTTCAATGTGAAAAGAACTGGCGTTCCCCACCCCCTGAAACTTCGGACTTCTCGAGCTGCCATAGAGTCCCACTACAGGGCTCGAAAGCTAGCCCCTTGGGCCGTATGTTAGTGCGAAAGCACTAATCCGGAGGTTCAGAGCCTAGCAAAATCGTCAGGCGTTTGTCTGTCCGAGAGCAACCTCGATCGCTCAGATTCCACCGGTTAGCGGTACCTGCCATCCCAGGGCAGTGGCGCACCGCTTAAACCGCTACACCACTACGCTAAAAATGGTATGAGGACTCCCAGGTATCTACGAATGTTAAGAAGAGAATGACCAATTTTGCATATATGGATACGCCTTGATTCCGCACTTTATACGAATTTTGTAAACATTCTCTCTCATTTTTTGTCAGGAACTATAAATTTATTGAATCCAGTGCGACGAGCCCTATGCAGATACTATGAGAACAAAAAATAACTGCGCAAAAGAACGGGACAAGAGAAAGAGAACCACACGGGACAAACGCAGACTGACAACTGTTTTATTCCACCAACTCCTCTTTCCTTCAACAGCAAAGCGCATGTGCACCAACCACAACAACAAAAGCCACACTCATCTCGTGGAATCAAGGAACTCCAACTCCTTGCGGTACAGGTGTACTGAAGCATCGCTAACACATTTGTCAGGCCCTAATCTCGCGATTTCTAAGGCCCCTATAATTTCCCGTTCTTTCTTATCCCTCGAGCGTCCGATAACCTTAGTCCTATCGAAAAGCGGATTACAATCTTTGTCATCATGCTTGCACGTGTTACAATGCTTAGGCAGATGCTGCCCCCTTGAATCATCTAAGGAATTTGCATGTTCTAATAATCTAATGTTGACGCAGCGCAGTTATTTTTTGTTCTCATAATGTCGTACCAAGTAGCCCCTCACCGCACTCTTCTATGCAGATACGTCTGATATTCCGGCTGCTCGCACGCGCTGAAAGCGATCACTGTTGAGTCACCTTTTGAGTGCCGTTGCAACGCACCCCCACGTGCGAAGGCGTTGAAGAAAGATACGATTGCACAGGAAAGATACGATTGACGGGATTGCACATTTTTTTCGACACTCTGCAACTTTGTAATTAAGCGGTTGTCATGCATCTTCGGGGCTTGAAACGTGCCTTATTTTATTTTTTTTAATAAATGGACCACACGTGTTTTTAAAGGAGTTAAGTGCCGCCGACATTTCTTCGTCCGTTAAATTTCCGCGAAATGTTCTACTTTTGCAACCGTTTCATGCAAGTTACGTGAAACTTTATATATTTCCTTTTCTATGTTCCTTAAGGCACTGTCGCAGGCGCTTTGTCAACAGCTTAACTATCTGAAAACGTTTGGACGCTACTCATGTACATTCCGGTATTTCATGCTGATCCGGGAATCTTCTTTTGTCCGCCAGTCTTAAAGGATTAGCAATTACACTATGATATTATCGGCATTTGCAAGAAAATTATTATGTTGTCTGCAATACAATAAAAAAGCATAGTGAATGTTCTGAAATCACATGCGTTGACATAATCGCTTCTTGCGCCCTGGCACCCTGCTCGAAATCTTCCTCCCAACAACTTCAAAAAAGCAATCGAAAGCTCACTCAGCCGCCGCGGTGGCTCAGTGGCTATGGTGCTCGGCTGCTGGCCCGAAAGACGCGGGTTCGATCCCGGCCGCGGCGGTTGAATTTCTTTGGAGGAGAAATTCGAGGCCCGTGTACTGTGCGATGTCAGTGCACGTTAAAGAACCCCAGGTGGTCGAAATTTCCGGAGCCCTCCACTACGGCGTCTCTCATAGCCTCAGTCGCTTTGGGACGTTAAACCCCATAAACCAACCAAACCAACCAAAGCTCACTCGAAATCCACACGCTATTTCCAAAAGGACTTCGCTCTTTACCGGACATGCAACTAAATATTTCAAAATCATTTACTGCGTGCGTAGTGCTAAAGCTATAGTTACTTTATTTTCGTTCGCATGCCTTGAAATGCCACAACACTAACACACTGAGTTCAACATGTTAAAAAAGGCTGCTTCTGAGGGAATCATTGCCAGCTATTTGCACGCAGCGTGCACGGAACGGAAATTCACTTTCTGCTGAACGCAAGCGATGCAGGGACTGGTTACCAACTCTGTGAGCCCGAGCGTGAAAGGTACAAATAGATATGCCAGTGAAATCCGCGGGCACCTCTGTTCTGACCGTCTTGGCGCATAAGCCGGCGGCCTCGGCGAACAGGGCGAGGCGTTAATCACGACGCGAGACTAAGGCTCTGTCTCGTCCCTTCCTCTGGCCTCTCGGCAGCGCCTAAGGGCGGGGAAACAATGCGACCGTGACGCGAAGTGATTAGCGGCGCGCGTCTGTTCTGGGCATCCCGTCCGTGACGTGCCCGTCGACTATCGATCACGCTGTCGGCGCCGTCTTTCCCTCCAGTGGCGCCGAGAATCCTTGCGCCACTTTCGGAACGCCTGACAGGTGCGCCTTTTTCTTCCCATGTTTCGAGTAACAGGTTTCTCGCGGCATTGCCGGTGGATCACGATCCAAACGTGCCGAATGGAGATACGGATGCGGATACTGCATCTGTGCAGAGGCATCAGCAGCTGCACTGATTTATTTACATGATTTTAGCGCACTTCCCATGCATGCACTCCTCTGTACCAATCATGGCGTATAGTAGCTGCAATAGAAAGATGAACTGCTGTGTTAATGATGTTGTATTAGCCCTAGTACAGTTATGCCCCTGTCATACAAGCGTTTCGAAGGCCCTCGAACCGATAGTCTATCGACTCAATGGCCATTGAGCGCTGCTACACAGGCAGTTTCAACGTCCATCGAGTCGGTAGTCTATCGAGTCAACGAAGCAGCGCGGAACTCTATCGAGGTTTCGAAGGCCTTCGAGCGTTGCGCAAGGTTGCTGTTATTTTTGCTTCGAGCGGTGCCAACACGTGCTCTCGTGCACGGTAAATTCACGGTACAAAAGCATGAACGAACATTATTCTCTCAAACTTTAATGCAAGCAGTAAACTTTCAGTCTGTACAATAATTAAAAAATTGTATCGATATGGTTTAGAGCGCATTAATTTTATGCTTTCCATGGCAGATGACGAAAACACCAGCGACATCAGTGTCGCCAGAGCTTTACAAAACTGCTACAGCAAATTGTACGAAAGGGAGTGTCTTTCAGGACAACGCAACTGGCCTTTAATATGGACTAAAAACCTCCTATGAGTCTAAATAAGTGTATTTCGGCTTGTTTTCAGATTGATAAAGATATTTTTGTTATGTGCGCAAATCGAAAGTAGCGACTGTGGCGCCACACAAGCTTGGCGTAAAACACGAGGACCATTTCAATGGCCATTGAGGTTTGCCGTGGCTACTCAACTCCTTTGAGTTCGATAGCAATTGAGAATCTCGAACCCTCTCGACTCGATGGCCATTGAAATTGGCCGTGGGACAGGGGGATAAAAGAGATAAAGAAAGGAATGTTGTTAACACTGCTTGATGCAAAAGAAACGCACTGTGGCCGACGTGAGCAATCGCAAGCATTCGGCGAGTGGCTAAAAGACAGTAATAATTGCATCTGATATTACGTGCGCGCAGTAGCGTGCCTGTTGTTAAAACAACGTCTAGAACTTTGCAGCGCTTCTTTTAAAGGGTCTTCGAAGTTGGCCTGCTCTCTACATGCCGCCAAGCGCGCGCAATTGGCGCCGGTTGACACCACTCGGACTTACCTTTATCTGACGTACGGGGACATATCGCGCTAACGACAGGCTGTACAATTTCGCATAAAGATGCGTAAAAGTTGATGGCAGGCAGGCATCCGCTGCTTACTGGCCAAAAGAAAAAGCCCTCTCCCGCCCGTAATCATCTTTGTTATCTCTCAAGAAACCGTGGTTTAAATTACGATCTTCCTTCAAACACCAGCCTTTGCTGGCCAGTGACATCAGCAGTGCCGCAATCAGCTCAGGCCGGTAGTCGCACCAAGCCGCGAGCATATTATTAGCATGTGGCGCGCTGAAGTCTCATCAAGATCGGGAAGCGCGGCGTCTTTGGCGCACTCGGTGTTTTACGGTGCTCTGAGCGGCAAATCTCACAGCCAATAGGTCACATCGCGTGCTGGTTTTGACGCTACTGGAAAAAATAAGGTGTGTTTGAACATAGATCACTTTACGACCTGAAAATCCGCCTTCGAATATGTTCATAAACGACATTACATGAAGGAATAAATCTTTTCGTGAAAGGAGGTTCCGCGGTCACAGGATGGGAAATGTAAAAGGGGACCGGGACTGTGCTGTTGGATGTTGTTCTTGAGCCTCTTGTTTCCAGTTGATCAGTTCCCGTTAGCCTGTTACCGTAACGACGGCAATTTCAGCAAGCTGAGATTACAAGCTCTCGCCCGACCCATCTCTACATCCGTGTGGCGGCATTCCGATGCAGATTTTTATTTTATTTTTTTTAGTCCGAGCGCACTACATTTCTGTAGGTTCGTCGATCAGCGGTGTGGAAAAAAAGAGGATTGAGAAAAATTCACTTTAATCAGCGAATTTATTAGTGCAGTAGGGAATCGTTTCAATATATTAGGTGTGCAGGCAATGTTACTGCTATCGGTTGAATATTTCTTTTTTCTTTATTAATTTGCGCTTCATAGAATCATTTTTTTTTCTGAAAAGAAAAACAGCGGTAGCTAATGCTCGGTCTGAGAATGTCTTTATCTGTGAGGTGTAGCGTTAGATTACTCGGCACCGGCGCGACGTATACGTACTACGTGTGGACGCGTTGGCTTATAGCCCTACAGCCTGCGATGGGGTATTGTGAGGTATTGTGAAAATCCTAATTTCGAACAATTTTCCTGTTTGTTTCGACAAGCACGGCATTGAAGAGTATAAATCCTGGTTCCTTTTCAGTTTGAAGCTCCAGAAAAAAAACGATTGCAGCTGTAGATTCTCAAAATTTGCAAAACTTTTCCCTAAAAAGGGCTAAAAATTTTCGTCGTTTCCTCAAGCGCCCATTGATTAAACTTTAAATTATTTCAAAACAAACGTTAGGCGCGTCATCGAAATGACGCTGCCTTTGATGTGTACGGGGATCACCTAAAACCTAGAAATCCTACGGTAAAATCCAGTCCGTTATCTGTACGATTAGTTGCACACAAAAAAGCGCGACTTCTCCCATTTTAGGACCACTGGCTGCAACGCTTAGTGGCGCTACCCTGAATTCCTGATAATGTGGTCTTTTATGCGAAGCATATTGCTAGAGCTACCACTCAAGCCTTCGGCGTGGGACCCCTAGACGTCACACCACGTGACACCGTGACGTCACACCACGTGACACCGTGACGTCACACCACGTTACGCCGTGACGTCACACCACGTGACATCGGATGAGAGAGGCGGCCTCCACCTCGCGCCGTCGCCGTGGGACCCCTAGCCGTCACGCCACGTGACACCGTGACGTCGTCGTGACGATGCCATCGCACAGACGCCGGAATGTCCTCGAGCGGCATTCCCGCGCATTTCGAACGCACGTTCACACTCGGTGTAGGTGAAACGCTCGCTCCACCGGGCAGGCAGACGCGGCTTCCGTGGCAATCCAGGCGCTCACCCAACACGCGTCTCGGGGTTAGTCGGCGTTCCGCTGTAGCCATGCCGTTGTCTTCCCCCAAGACGAAGGTTTCTAGTGGTTGTATTAAAATGACCAAGTATGCAACCAAGGAAAGCCATGTATTACCAAGCCTAGCCACCAATATGCTTCGCATCTGACTAGGCTTAACCTTAGCTAAGCCTCAGCCATAATTTTTTGTACTGAGGAGTGTCTGAAAAACTTTTCAGGATGTCATTTTAGAGCCCAGCTCTTAGGCGCCCGTTCCTGGCTCACGCGTTGTCGTCGTTGTCGGAGTATCCGGCAGAGCTATACAGCAAAGCGAAGAGCACGGCGAAAAAACACGGTGAAGGGTGAAAGTAGGGCGATAACGAAGGGAGAGCGAGAATAAAAATGCGGAGGAGGAGCTCGCGGGTGGAAGAGAAAAAGGGGCATAATTAAAGGAGAAAGACGGGCTGGTTGGTGCGTGTGTCCCGCCGGTATCTTTTCTTTCCATCCTCCCTTGTGTTTTAGCGCTAGTTACCATGTGTCAGCCAGAAAAAGGCGGAAGCGTAAGGCGGAATGTGGATGGTATACGGCGGGGCAGGCGAGAGGGGTCGCGCACAGTTTGCGGCTGCTGTTGTATAATGTATTCCTAAACGCGTTTGCATATAGCCGTCATGCTTTAGGACGTGCACCGCAACGACCTGCGCAAAAGCGACTGCTCTGGATGCGGTTGCAGGCAGATACTCCCGCAACCCTTGCGTTTCAGGCAGCACACCTTGGAGGGTTTGTGAAAAACGACGCACGGCCGTGCCCAAGTGAGGTGATTCTTTGGACAAAGATTCAACGGAGATTGTTTTGTTCGAATCAGCGTAAGATCCATTCCACAAAACTGCTGGTTTTAACTTGAGTCAGCCATGAATTGGCAGTTTAGCCGTCAACCGGCACACACATGGGCGTCTGTGGGAGCCGTTTGTGGAGTCCGTGCCGTTTACCATGGGAACGGGCACGCGCTCCTCTGAATGTGCGGGCCACGCACCTCGTGGCCCCCTCCAAACGAAGATGAGTACTATGTGGCCTCACCGTTCCTCCTTGAAGCAAGGAGACAAGCACCTTGCAACGCGTTCTCCCAGGGAGCAGCAAACGCGGGAGAGGACGCCTCAACAGGACAGGACTCCATTCAGAAGCGTTCGTTCAGTGCGATAGTTTACAGGTCTTGTAAGACAAAAAGGCAATACTTTGCTTGTACTCTTAAGGTCACCTTAAAGGTGCACTAAAGAGGAATCTGAACTTGTTTTTTTGCCGCGGAAACTCGATCTACACGTTCACAGCATTCTTAGAAACTGCGATTTATCGCCCTGTGTGGCCGATTTCCCTAATTAAATCGAATTAACTGCCGGCTCCCGCCTTTTTTATGCGAAGCATATTGCTAGAGCTACCACTCACGCCGTCGCCATGGGACCCCCACGTGACACCGTGACGTCACACCACGTGACATCGGATGAGAGAGCCGGCCTCCACCTCGCGCCGTCGCCGTGGGAACCCTAGCCGTCACGCCACGTGACACCGTGACGTCACACCACGTGACATCGGATGAGAGAGCCGGCCTCCACCTCGCGCCGTCACCGTGGGACCCCTAGCCGTCACAACCGCGCATTTCGAACGCGCGTTCACACTCGGTGTAGGTGAAACGCTCACTCCACCGGGCAGGCAGACGCGGCTTCCGTGGCAATCCAGGCGCTCACCCAACGCGCGTCTCGGGGTTAGTCGGCGTTCCGCTGTAGCCATGCCGTTGTCTTCCCCCACGACGAAGGCTTCTAGTGGTTGTATTAAAATGACCAAGTATTCAACCAAGGAAAGCCATGTATTACCAAGCCTAGCCACTAATATGCTTCGCATTCCCCAGGCTTAGCCAAGCTGAGCCTCAGCAATTTTTTTTTTTTGAATTCTCCCTCGTACGGTGGGCGGAGTCGACCAACGCGTGGAGTGCCTTTCACCCAGTCCCGTGGCGGCTTGCCGCTCTGCCATCGGCGGAGTAATACATAGTAGTCCGTAGTAGCAAATAGTCCGCGCGTATTTTGCGGCTGCGGGCTTATTTTGCGGCTGTATTATCTGCGAATGAAACTATTTATTCATGGAAACCTAAAAAACAAAATAAAGCGAAAGCAATGCCTCCACGGAGCTGGCTGAAAGGCACTTCACGCGTTGGTCGACTCCGCCCACGGTACGGGGAGAATTAAAAAAATAAAGGCGGGAGCCGGACGTTAATTCGATTTAATTAGGGAAATCGGCCACACAGGGCAATAAGTCGCAGTTTCTAAGAATGCTAGGAACGTGTAGATCTAGTTCCCGCGGCAAAAAGACAAGTTCAGAATCCTCTTCAGTGCACCTTTAAGCGTCATTAAAGTTTTATGCCTCAATATATCGCAAAATCAAGCTGCGCTCAAATTTCGCATTAAGTAATCGTTGGTTAAGGTTTTGAGACCTTCAGGATATCTCAAAAGCAGAAATTGATCTCGGCATTCTGAAGTCTAAGGTACCGATGGGTGAGTACTGCCAGTTGAGGCATAAAATATCGATTAAGCCTCGCTTCGAACGCCGGTGGTTATTACTGCCAGGAAGAGACGGGAAGTACACAGGGAGAAATAGGTAGTGTAATGAATGCCCTACTTGGAGGAAGTTTAGCACCGGCTTACTCCAATGCATAAATGAAGCGTGTTCATCGCAATCAAGGGCGTTTCGAAAATATGTCGTGCCTCAATAATACCATCCGTTTAAATAAAAAGAAGGGCGCAGATTGGACCGTGGAAGCTGAAGGCTCGAGCCAAATGATTAGGCTGCGTAGAGTTACTTTTTCTTCCTTCGGACTTCTTGGTGTTCAGCTAGCCTGTAATATTTAGAATAAAGTTCAAGTTTTCGCAAAACAATATTACTTAGCTGTGTGTCGCTATTACTTCCTAAGCGCAAGAAAGAGACCAGCGATATAAGTGAAGCTCATCACAACCTGAACAGATATCGTTCGCACTGCGCATTGAGCATGAACACGAAGGAAAAACAGCCAGAAATGGCGACTGATGTTCTCGAAAGAGGAAAACAAAGATACGCTGTATGACCTAAATTGGCTCCTCTTTATCTCAATTCCAAGCATTCCACCTTCGTCTTTTTAAACATTTTAAGAGCAACTTAGTCACCGACGCATTGATCACTGGCGCGCCGACAAGAAAATACTTTCTCGGTTGTGCTTTGTATTATCGATTCTAGCACCCGTAATATCAAACCTCCTGTGGTAACATGCCATCCAAGTGGCGCAAAACAAGATGTCACGGTTACGAAAATGCATATAACTGCAGAGCATAGCATAGCAGCTGGCAACTCAGTTATCGCTTCTCACTGTAGAGCACCCTGCGAGAGGCGAAAAAAGTTATACGCTTCTTCGCGAACTTGCGCGTCATGCGCTTCTTCGCGAATCAATAAATTTCGAGAATGGCTGACCGGCCTAGTTGGTGATTCATGGCGGCGAAAAAACAGAAACCAGCGCAAATTTTGAGAAAGTGACCAGAGAAGGGATGAGCACCACAGCGCTGTGGCGGTGTTCGTCATTTCTCTGGACCCTTTTAAAACCCTTGCATACCTAGCTACCTTGATTCCCTTCCACATCTAGCATTAGACAACTACGACTGAATGAAGGCTCATGAGGCACTCGGACCCGATTAGCCCACACGAGGAGACCTTTTAAGCCTAGCCTGCAGATTAAGCTATAGAGATGCCGACCTATATATCGGTGGAGCTGCCAGAGACTGGATGGCAAGGCCTTAACTGACTAATCTGCTAGGAGAGTAATAAGCTGTGACGTGCGACTGGCTTGCGTTGCAAACATCTGCGCAGTACTCTGAGCGGCGTCGAAGGTGTCGTTGGCTTTTTAGCTAATTAGCTTGCAGTTACCCTACGCGAGGCCGAAGCTCAAAAATGCCCGCGCACACACATTTCGGAGCACCGTGAAAAACTCCTGGGGCTAAAAATTTAATACAGTGTTAATCGCAGTGCACGGAAGCGTTCATACAACCACATGCATGTGTTCTTTATGCACGTAATACGCGCGGACAGGTTCGGTGTTTCCTCCTCTTTTTTTTTTCTTTTTATTATCCCCGTTCTGATTACTTCCGGTGCCCGTCAACTTTCTTTCTTCTTTTTTTTTCCACTTGAAGCCGGCGTTTGCGGTGCTGCAGACTCTAAAGGGCGTTGCCTGAAGCCCCTTTATCGTTTCTACCTAGCTTCTAGCGCATTTTCGGGGTGTTTAAATAAAATACAGTGAAAAAATGCACTTCGCCATGGATCGCGCCGTTTCTGTTACACACTGCGGCTAGCCCGGATGCTGGAAAGAACCGGTGCAGCCCCTGTGATGTCTACGTGACAGGACCAGCTATCAAAGATGTATGACGTCCTGACCGAACCAGTAACGATTTGGGGTCACGTGATTGGCTGGCTCCGTGCTCATCGTTGACAGCTCCGGCAGCGGCGACGGCCCCGTCTCTCGTGCAATTTCTCCCGGCGAAAGTGAAGAGCCAGCCAGTCGACGATCACCTTTGCTCCGTCTTAGGACGCCAGGAATGTCATCAATGGCGTCAAAAGAAACGAAGAAAAAAAGAGAGGCTTCACTTATGCGTATGTACGGACGACAGCTATGGCGGCTCTTACCGTCGAAAATATTAAAGATTAACATGACAAAGGAGACAAATCCCGTTTAGATTTCAGCTTTCGTGGAAGGAACACCGGCATTACCATCGTGCAAGAAAAAAAAAAAAGCCTGCATCACGCTCCCACGAAGCAAGATTTTGTAGAGTACGTGTTGACATCAGGAAACAAAGTGGGCTAAGAAGCAAGTTCGCTTTTTTGCATGCCTCTGCCATGCGGTGAAAGAAGCACTCATGCGGCCCGTGAAGTTTCACTCTCACTGCACTTCCCTATAACTTTGATGCGCGTTGTCCAGACACTGTGCAATGCACTGAGGGGCAAATTTTCTTTTCAATTTTCGCTTCAGTTTTTGTTCAGTCTGCCCGTAACATCTTGCTGAGCGGATAACACCCATGGCGCCCCGTAATGTACAGCTCATAGGTGGTACGAGCAAGTCTGAATATTTACCGTGCACATTGGACATAAGGCTGCTCTTTTTTTTTTTCGCAGCCTTCACACGAAACCGGCATTTTTCATTTCAGTTTTCAAACTCCATTTCGGGGAAACTGCGTCATTGTATCAAGCAGTCTGACGCTATTTCTGGCGCCTAGTTGCATTTAGTACCTTTAAGATTCTTGAGCGTTGTCGCCGTTGCTCGAGCTCACTTTCTAACACCACCGTCGTAAATGAAATCATTTTCGCTTAAATCAACTGCATTCGAAATTCCTGCAACTTCAAAACTCAGCAATGTCCGGGGACACCACACGCCACGAATTCGAAATCCATGAGAACACGCTGCAGCAGTGCTCGACTTAGCCGCCTGGGCGGCAGTCACTTCATGGTATACCGTTGCCCTCCATTCCGAGTGCAATTGTCTGAATTGTGGTCCTGAAATCTGGCCCCCGGGAAGCGCTCCACGCGAGGAAGTTTATACTCACGTGAAACGCAGTAGCTCTTTGCGCAGTTTTATATATTAATGCGAAAGCATTTCTAGGCTATGTCGGCGGGGGTCGTGTCACCAAAACGTGTCGGCACCAGTTATGATGTTCTCATAAGAGGTAGCATGAAACGAGTGGCTGTAATCGAAAGAGGATGATGTGAGGATGCTGCGCAAAAAAAAACATGTCGATAGGATTATTAGTTATTTAATTAGGGCAAAAAATGTCCAAAACCGACGAAATAGCGTGGACGTCGATATAATGCGTGGACGGGAAAGGAACAGTGGATAGAAAATATCATAAAAATAGGTTGAGGAGTGAAAATAAAGTTTAAAATGAATTTGAATGTGTTTTCTGAGTGATAAATAATCAAACAAAAAGTTTCATTGACATAGCTTAATTAGTTAATTAATTATCAGCAAAAGCCATTGGACGGTTGAATAGGCAGCACGGGGATATAGTAAGTGGACGGGAAAGCAACCATGGCGCCTAATTTGAAAACCACAATGGTTGACTGAAATAGACGAAAGTATGCAATCAGTGTAAATGAATTGATCTTTAATTAAAGCATAAGATAATTACGGTAATTGAGTAGTGAAATGAACAAACAAAAAGAAAATAATAAAGAGAGGCAAAGAGAGGCGACGAGTGCCGAAGAGGCGTCAATGCTTTCACATTCTCCAAATGCGGGTCGCCGCAGTGATCCCTGGTTTATTTATTTATTTGTTTATTTATTTATTTATTTACGTAGTTATTAGTTTATTTATTTCAATTACTCGCTCCCAAATTGGGAGGAGCGGCCCATGCACGAGCACGGCGCATAGTCGTGTGCATACAGCATTTTCCCAGACAAGGTCGCTTTTAAGTTTTGAGTGAGAAGGCTTTGTCCCGTCCTCGAGCACTTTTTTTCTGCGTGAAAGCAACACT
This sequence comes from Amblyomma mixtum, assembly GCF_055824585.1. Lineage (NCBI taxonomy): Eukaryota > Metazoa > Arthropoda > Arachnida > Ixodida > Ixodidae > Amblyomma > Amblyomma mixtum. The sequence continues at coordinate 188,055,517 of NC_143014.1, read as the reverse complement.
TAAACTCTTGTTCTTCCTTGGTACCGCTAGCACAAGACTCTTTCTACTTACATTTAACCGCACACCGAAAACGCGCCGGTCTGTTGGTGGCCTCTCGCATAGAAGTATGAACAGCTGGCGTGTAGAGTGCTAGCAACATGGCACATCAAAGTACCGACTAGCGTTTGCCCTAATGGCTCTCGATCGAAAGCCTTTCAATTTCAAGAAGCAGGCTCTATTGCCAACAAACGCAACTCAAAGGCACTTGCGTGATGCTTTCGACGTGTTTCCAGAGACCAGCCACACCAGTTACTTGTAGCAGAGTGGAATTCACACTGCTATACTTGCTTGTAGTACGAGCGCGTAGGCGCATGGGCCCAGAGTTTTGACTATTGCACCCGCACCGTTCCTTTACTGCTGGTTTACTGCTGGTTGTGACTCGTTGCGCGAAGTATTCATATCCGAGCGTACATAAAATGGGGCGGCGTAGTCTCGTCCACTGTTGCGTGGCCGAATTTTGCGCTAATTCGTCGCCTGTGCGTTATTACCCACGTGCCGTACGGCATCGTGCCCAAAATGTCTGAAGTAACACGCGTGTTTTTAGCTGCAGCAGTGTGGAAGTTTACCCGGGTTTGTACGGATAGGAATACGCGGCACTGCGACCTAATTACATGCTTGAGTCAATTCAGAAAAGCGCCTTCTTGAAGAGGAAGATTTGACCATAACTGCATTTTGTCGAAGTTGCCGAATCGTACTCAGGTACAAACTTTTGGGAGAGTGAACAGCCTCAAAGACTGGCGACAATTATCGCAACGTTCTCGAGTAATATTGTTACGGGTTTCACGCACGCACAGGCACGGCACTAAGAGCAACATATGACAGCGTTGTCCCCGAGAGTTAGCAGAGCAAGCCAATTTCCTCCACTTTTGTTTGCCGCGCTCCGGCTCGCCTTCTTCGTCGTCGCTACAATACGCTGTCGAGATACTTACTTTGTCGCTCCTAATGAATATTACGATTTTTTATGTCTTTTCATGGCCCATGTTGAATACAGCGTTGCAGTAAAGTACGAGTACCTGTCATTTGCAGATATATGCAACGCACAACCACTGCTTCGTGATGGATACTGTTGCGCAGAAAGGACGATACACGTAAGGAGGGCACACATAGCACGCGCTTGTCGTGTGTGCCCTCCTTACGTCTACCTTCCTTTCTGCGCTACAGCATCCATGATGAACCAATACCAGCGTGTCCAACTTTTCGCCCCAACAATTGCTTTTTCACGGGAACCAGCACCAGTGATCGTTTGTTGTTCCGGAGCAATACCGCAAAGGGCACTATTTATATGTCGCCGCTACCGAACATCAATTGCTCAGCGCTTCGATGAGCAGTTCGCTGATGACGCAAATGTTTCCTAACTTGTTTAAGTCTGCTTGAGAGCGCCACCGCCAGAAAGAACTCAAGACATCCTGCAGAGTGAATTTGCAAAACTGACCGTTATTCGGCATGGCGATTTCGTAACTACAACGAAGCGATCTTGCCTGCTGAACCGAGGTCGAAGGCCGTCCATATTTGCAAGGCTGCGCGCAGTTAAGTTCTGTCACAACGTAGGGGAAAAGTAAACTTGCTTTGGGAGACCCATCGCTCTTTCGTGCGAAGCCGACGATCCTCCTTAGGCTTTTCTCGGTCCGGTTGCCATTAGAGGAGCAGCGAGTCCGTGATGGATGACCGTTTCACTTCTAGACGAGGAGCGGGAAAAGGGTAAAGGCAGGGAGGAAGGAAGCGATCGCCCTTGCGCGCAGATGCCACCCCTACCCCGCTCCTTAGGCTCACTCTCTTACCCGAGAGCTGATACTTCGGCAGCGATAGCAATCGTCTGCTCTCGGCGCATGATGTGTGTGCGCTCGCGCCGCTGCGAACCCGCTCACGGTTTTCTCAAACGAGAGCCCCCCCCTTCTCTCCCTTGCGAACCAGCATGCCCTCGTGCCATTTTCTGCCCTGCTGCGGACACGTTATGAAACCTGGTACCGGCTCTCAGCGTCACGCTTTTGGTCCGTTGCTATTTTTTGAGCTTCCCGCTATTTTTGCGCCTTTTTGAGCCGCTGCAGAGGGCCATTCCATATATCTCATTAAAACAGCTGCGTCCCTAGCCTGTTGAAAAATGTGTCACGCTGAATGTGCCCGAGTTCATCTAAAAGGAACTGTGTATAGCGCCACGAATTCATGCTACTTCATCGCTGCTCCTCTATCGCTGACACGTGATGCTTAGTAGAAAGATAGAGGAGCTTTTTTGCCGCTGGAATCTGCATGAGGCGATTGATGCGCATTTGGCATTAGCTGCATTGCGACAGATATTAATCGTCCTGCAAGTCATACTTGGTAATGTAAAGGCTTTTAGCGCAAAACGACTAAGAAAGGACGGGGATAGAACACAGACACGTCATACATGCTGCTGGTACAAATTTTCGGTACTGTTTACTACGCTGATAGACAAACTGTATTCGACACTTAAAACAGAGCACTCTAGACGGGAATCCAGAGATGGTGTCGAGGCCGCATGACTTCGACTCCCACACGGTAGTCATCTCTGCTGCTATCAACAGCTTTCGACAACCCAGAAGGCACAATTACAGTAGCCTGTTGGGACTCTGAGGCGTTTCACTGATTACTCAAAGTCAGCTGCCTTCGGCCACTGCAGGTGCGCCTCCACATATGCAAAATGGCGCGAGGGCACAGCTGACGCTCACGGAAAGCGCGCGACGATAACTGTTGGGGCCGATGTGCTTTATGCCCATCGTACTTGCCGGTATGCTTGCACACAGTTCACTCTTGTTTGCCTATAGAAGCTTGGGAATATGGAAGCAGGCACGTCAAAAAAAAAAAAACACTTAGCACTCACGGAGCAGTTCTCGAGATCGTCTATCCCTATTTCCAGGGATGATATGCCCTCTTGTAGATTAGCGACTTGAGCAGAACTTTTTGCTGGGCTGGTTGAGGCTTTATACTCTTTGGTAAAAAATTGTCGCAACACAAATACGTTTAAAAGTGAGAAAGACAGGATAACGGGTTGTCCTGTCTTCCTCATTGCTGAACATCATGCTGCGATAATTTTTTTGCCCCAGAGAATTAGCGATCTTCTCCTTGCACGACGATAGCTTGTCTTCGTAGAAAGCTAGACGTTCTAAATTGTCGTCGACGATGTTAACCATTTTTATTACTCCTTTGCCTTCTGCAAGCTGCCGTAGCTGTCGCGAAAGTTCCACCATATCCGGTCCGGGATTATTCTCACCGTCACCAGAAAGCAATAACCAGTTTATTATGTGCATCATGTCCCACACTGCATGAAGAAGTACCCCAGATCACGGCAGCAGAAAAAGACAACGCTAGCTAGAGCGAAAACATTTCCCAAAACGCTTTGTTACCGGCACGAGTAAGACAGTAAGCGAGTTACCCATCTGTACGAAAGCCCAGTTGCCGTGCCCTTTTGGGCTAGAATGTCTGGTCGACGCCTTTTATAGTCATTTTATAGTATGCTATAACAATAGCCTTGAGTTTGGCTAGAGATTAAACAATAAGTAATTAACAATATAATAAGATTACCAAACCAATGACAGGAGCTTGCCAACGCTGAAACGGCCCGTACACCACGTAATAACAGTCTAAGTGGGTGCATATTTCTCGTTCTTCGTTCGTCCTGTCCACTCTTGCGCCTTTTATCATCGAGGCATATTTTTAGCCAGCGTATTTCGATTCGTTGGCTATGTCAAACACTTAAAAGGTCCCGGTGAATCTTATTGCCAAGAGTAGTTGCTAGCTATGGGCCCATATTCGAGAGGTCCTAGTGGTCCACATATTCGATACATCGCGAAAGACTGAAAACTAAACATTTCGAGGGAGCTGCCTGTCTGGTTGGTTTTGATAACGTCTAGTAAACTGCGGGGCACCTTAAATTTGAAAAAGTTTTGGTTGGAGAGGTCTCGCTGTTAATTGGAGAGATATGGTATAGTCATTTGTCCTGCAGTGGGCGCAGTCAAGCTGATTATGATGATTATAATGATGATATCTCTTTACTAAATCGCGAAAGATGGCCTGCACTAGGCCCCTTTGCATGGTGAGCTTCCTCTGAGCACTTGTGCCGCACTGCATGCACTCATCGCTTTCCCTCTTGAGGAAACATGCTTGAAAAGACATCAGAGCCGCATTTATCCTGAGTGAGCCATCATACCGATATAGCTTTGGCAGCTCAGACGCCTGGCGAGGGATCGAGAAACGACCGCAAAAAGCGCGAGTGGCAAGAATGGAGGCACAACTGGCAAGAAAGTCGGTCCGTTTCCGGTTGACCATTATGGCACCATCAAAGGGTCACGTAGCTGTTTGTGTTGAAGCAAGAAAAGACATCCGGCGCGCGTGCGACGGGATTGATAGCACAATTAGCGTACAAATAAACACGTGGGCTTTCTATAGATCCTGCCGCCGCGGTAACTCAGTGGTTACGGCGCTCGGCTGCTTACCCAAAAGACGCGGGTTCGATCCCGGCCGCAGTGGTCGCATTTTCATGGAGGCGAAATGCTAGAGGCTCGTGTGCTGTGCGATGTCAGTGTGCGTTAAAGAACACGAAGGGGTCGAAATTTCTGTGGCCCACCCCTACGGCGTCCCTCATAGCCTGAGTCGCTTTCGTACGTTAAACCCCGTAAACCAAACCAAACCAAAGCTTTCTATAGATCCGCCCCTCCACCAGCCGCTCTACAAGATTAGAGCTAACATTTTTGCAACTAATCCGAAACCGTATTCATTCGTGGCGCTCATCGCGGCCGCTCTCCCCATTTGCGAGCAGCTAGTAAGCTGCCGTTACGACCATCGGCGCGCGCCGCAGCATGTCGACGGTGCACGCGATAACTGTGCACTACAGTCGGTACAGTCCTGCCTGAGAAGACATTACTCCATGCGCCGGAATGTTATCTAAGTAATGTTGCTCGTTGAAACTGACAAGTGCTATCATCACTCAGATAACGTTGCTCTCGGCTACGCGCTCCCTACGTCCCAGCATCGAGTATACCTCAAACGTTTAATCATCATGCCTTGCTGATAGTGCTTGTGGCGGCGTTAATGTGACGTGATAACGTAACCATTAGTGCACTTACATGAGCACGAAGGCAACTCATTTTTTTTTTTCAGTTTTGAATCAAAAGAGGGGCTTTGTTTGAGTTAACTGTCCTGCGAATACCGCCATAAACAGGTCTGCACGAGACGTATGTATACCGTCAAATCATTACAGTCAACAGGTACTTTTATTCTTTCAATTCTCCGTGCTCAAGGCTAACCACATTAATGTGTTGCTATTCACGGTGCTGTAAAAACAGCGTGAGTGGCCTGCGAACAAATGCATCAAATATTAGGTTTACAAACAGCGAAAGGGAGGCGTATGACCAGAGAGAGGAAACACTTATTAGTGTCGCATATCAAACTCCCAGGATACCAGTGGCTTGCGAACCAAGGTTATTCAGTCGTCACGTTAGGTCAACGCCAGCCAGGCACGCCGGTGTCGAAGAGAGGGGTGGGGAAGTAATGCAAATTTAGGGCTACAGGAAGGAGGTAGGGGTAATGCTCGAGGTTGGCATGCAGGAAAGGGCGTTAATTGTAGGAGCTGAATCGGTGAATCGGTAGAGGTATAGCTTCGCGGGTCTTATGAGATCATGAGCCTCTGTAATTCTGGCGGAGTCTCAAGTGGCTTGCACATCGGCGAAAAGGCGAACTGAACAACAAATGAGAGTATCGTAATGCAAGTGAGACGCAAAACAAAATATTAGGCCCTTGAGCGCGGCGCTAACTAACCACCTGGGAAAATTCCGAGCAGATGAAGGAACAGCTGTTACGTGGTTGCTTTCTAATGCTATGTTTCCCGATAGTTGACGCCTTTTTTCGTAGCATGCGAGGGAGCGGTAGGCACTTTTCTGTGCAAAGTGGGAGTGCTGTTAAGCAGTATGCTGCCCAATAACACTTTTTTTGGGGGGGACCAAAAATTTGTCGTGAAATCTAAAGCGAACCACCACTTTGTGGAATAGACTGTTTCAGCTAACCAGGTTTGCGCGCCCGCTCTGCTCAGCCGGCAAGCGGGAGTGGTTCCGCGCATGCGCGAAACCCAATGCCAGGGAGCGCGCGAGCGAAACGGAGACTCCGTTCCGCCCGCGCGGCGGCCAAGTGGAGCGCGTAGCGCCGTGACAAGCGGGCATCGCGCAAAGCCTTCTGGTCTTGCACGACCGCGGCGCATTTGGAAATCCTACATGGCAGCCGCCGGTTCAGCAGCCGAAGACTGAAAATGTCTAGCAACGAATATTAATTCCTCTGTTTGAGGGTACAACAACAAAATATTAGTTTTTTTTTTTGTAGCTGTAATTCCACTTTTTAATACCAGGTACTCTACGTATAGCCTACCGCTGTCTACGGTCAGCTAAAACGTTAATACGTGGTCATCGCTCCGATAAACCTGAGCGGGCCAGCGTGAGCGGAGCGGACCGTCAATTCGGTCTGCTTAAACTGTCTAGTGTCCACCACGCAAGCCGCCAATTTATTATCTACATTCGCGGAGCGACGGCCCCGATACCTATAAAACGGTCTCGCAACCAGTGCGTATTTTCTTTGCAAGGTGCTTACTAAAGGCCCGTAAAGGACAATCAAAAAATTCAGAGGGGCACTTTGTTGACTTAAAGTGCGGTGAGGCGAAAGCCTTAAGCGCAGTGTCGCTGATTGTGTCACTGCTGTGTGGTTGAGATGTTAAGCTTCGCCTCTAAGAGCGGAACGCGACAGCGTCTTGCAACGCTGCCAGGTAGTCCACAGAACGCCATCGCCCATTCGGCTCTACGCCTTGCTCGACGGTAAATTGGTTTTTGAGGAAAGGAAATGTATCTCTCTCGCATATCTCGGTGGACACCTGAACTTCGCCGTAAGGGAAGAGAGGAAGATGGGAGTGAACGAAGATGCTGTATTAGCTAGACGCGCCTTTGTTCATTCCGAACCATCGAGCTGGCATGGCGGAGTGGTTAACGTGCTCATCTCGCACCCCGGAAACCCTGGTTCGATTCCCCAACTCGACCAATTTCCTGCTCGGTTTTATTTATTGATGTGGTCTGACTAGAAAGGTTAATTCGGCTAATTGGTCTTTACCATGGTTCTAATGCCATCCATCATGTCCTGTCACTCACCTGTCAAGTGATGGAACTCTTAGAATGTTAGACACAATGTCTATGAAACGTCTGGAAACGTCTAACTGTTAATGATGGTTAATGATAGTTAAGCATGACTAGCACATTTCGTGATACTATTTCATGTATGGTTAGTGATAGTTAACGTGATCTTAACTAGTACACTGATTAATTAGTGTTTTTAAGGTACTGGCGCAGTGCACAGTCCCACATGACACTTTAATGCTAATTACCAATTATTCATTTAGTCGTTAAGTATAATGATATAATCATGAAATCCCTTTATATCATGTTCCGATGTCTTTCGATTGCACCCGATTAAGTATCGATTGGCTATTGATTGGCATATGCCCATATAATGCATGCATCCGAAACTCGGACACATTTGCTAACACGTCTTGGTCACAACAGTATGAGGCATTAAAGGCTTTCGCCTTAATACACTTGGCATCCCTTCACATCGGGAAACTGAGGACTTCTTTCCGGTTCCTCGGTCTCTACTATAGTTCCTATAGCTGCTCAAAACAAAGGCGTCTGTGAAAGCCGGTAACTTAGAGATGGAACCGATGCGTCGTGTTGTTCACGTACGTACGTATACCTGCCGAGTCTCTTGTCAGGCGAATCAAAAGCGAGGCGTGTCGTACTACGTCACAATCGCTATTCTAACTTTATTACTTGTGCAGATGCAGCTCCTGCATTATTGTCCAGGTCGTCAGAAAAATCTATGTTGAATTACACCAATTTCTTACAATGAAGAATTAGTCATTTAAAGTGGCACGTAGGTGCTACTTCAGAGGACAATTACGATAAGCGCAAAAATAAAGAAAACTTTATAAACTCTGTGAGATTGCGCGGATGAGGAAGCTTGCTTGTAAAGGAATGGGTCGAGGACCTATTTCGGTATTCTTCAAGAGGACGGGTTGGGATATGAGCTGTTTAATTTCTTAGTGTAGCACATTTGCGACGTGTCAAATGTACACTGTGTCCTCATTTACATATGAAAAGTGTGCACAAGTTTCAGCGTCAACGAGCTCCCAGTAGGCGGGGCTTTCAAAGACTGTCTGGTTCCACTGCGAAGCAGCTTTCTGAAGCAATGAATAGAACACCATGTACAGAACGACTGCTGGCCACTGTTCAACACTGTTTGTCTCTCGTTTACTGAAAGTTGATGTCCAATGAATAAGGCAACATTTGCGCATAAAGAATTGATTGCGCTCGCTGTACTTCGGAAGGTTGCCTCCTCTGTTACCTGGGGCTCGAAACTCAAGTCTTTCGCGAATTTCTTTATGTTTCTAGGTTTGTCGCGTTATTACGACCGCAGACAATAGTGATACTTACTGTCCTCTGCAGATATTGAAACTAATAGGAATGCATAGTTTTAGAGCGAAAGCTCTGCTTCACGACCAAAGCTACAAAAGTCGGTTCACCGCTGAAGCCTTGACCTTGCGCAAATAAATATATAAAATAAGTTTTGCGGCGACTGGGATTTGGACCCGCGCCGGCACGAACAGCTCACCTTCGCTGGCCGCTGCTCGGGAGCGCTTTGCTGCCGCCTCTTTTTTTTTTCTTTTTCAATACGGTATTTGTTACATTGATACGATGTTTTATGTACAGCCCAGGTCAAAAGTACACAGCCAAAGGGGTTTGCTTCTAAGCTGTTTAGCAGGGATCCCTAGCACATCTAGAAGTCCAAAACTTGGAAGGATTGAGGACGCCAAGCCATTCATCTTTCCAGAGCTTACGGGTCGCTGAGGATGCATAACGAGGCATGCTGTAGGCCTCATATGCAAACCCCTTGGGCTGTATACTTTTGACGGGGGGGTGTATATGAGCTATGCTGTCCCCGCAGCCGATCACGCCTCGTGCTAAACTGCAACGCACTCTCGCTCTATGCATTGCACATCGTCTTCTTCATCAACTTCCATTCGCGGAGCGAACAGATCACATCAGCGCCTAATCTCAGTCACAGCTTAACCTGACTCATCGCTAGACGTGCCGACCACCCAGCAAAGCAAAACCATGAGCCAATCAGGCTGAACACATGCTTTCGCAGATCTCCTCCTCCTGCCCCTAACAGACAATGAACACTACAAGTTGTTTCCACTACAACTGACTGAGAATGCGTATGTCGTCAGAGGACATAGCAACAACAGCTGCCGCACGATTACGATGACAGCAATGACAACCCGGGCTTCACGTGCGCTCTTCAAGTGACCAATTTATTGAGCACGGGCAGCAGCAGCAACGACAATGGGGATGACAATGGTAAAAGTCAATGGTAGACTGAGTTTGCAACCACAGCTGGGGAAAAGTAAGCGTGAAGCAGACAAGAACGGACTGTTCTGAGAAACTCACATGGCCTCTGTGACAGGGCCCTAGCGGCTGAACACTACTACTAGTACTACCTGTGTTTGCGTCGTTACAAATTCTATGCGCGCCTTTGTCTGAGTAGGAATGTGAACTGTTTAACATAATATTTCTGGCTGCTCATTAAAATTCGTGCTAATTGCGGACGATACAAACAGTATATATCTAGTTCCGAGAATTTCCGACATAGCCATTTCCGGTACAGCGGCGATAACCAATTTTTGAGCTAATTTTTCATTGCGGATGCGTTAGCTCGCTCAAGAAAGCAATTTTGGCTTTGATTCTTTCACAGTTTGTGTATTAAAGGGCAATCAACAGAAAACTTTTTCACAATAAACAAAAGAGGTCCAGTAAATTCGTCAACGTGTCAACGAGCATTTTTCGCACAGCCCCTTAGCAATCGCAGGACGAAGTTTTAATGGATGGAGCATTTACCGACTACGGCCTCTTTTCAGTAACCGCAAATACGAATAATGCAAGGACACAAGCTGGCACATTTCTCTCTTCTTTTTATTTGCTGGTAGTGAACCGGAAGAAAAGAGCCCGCAAACTGCAAAGCTAACCTCCTTCGCCCCAGACTTCTTCAGCGACAGCTCCTCGCGCTACTGAACGACAGGCGGACGCCTTCATCTCCATGCTTCACTTCTTGCCTCTTCTGTGCACGCTCCCCCCCCCCCCCCCCACCCCCTCCCCATCCCGTGCCATTCCTCGGAGAGGCCGTTCGCGATGACAGCGCCTAGGCCTGAAGAACGGGCGACAGGTTTCCGCCCTGCAGCGGCGTATCCCAACTCCGCTCAGACCAGCTGCAGCAACAATGGGCGCCAGGAGAGTCGAACTCGAGAAAGTGCGGCGACGAGGGGACAACGGGGAAAAGAGCGCTGGGCGTCAAGCCATTTTGTTCGCAGAAAGCGACGAGTCTCTATGAGAAGTCGGGCGCGCGAGAGAATGTGAGCCAAAGGCAAAGAATCGAGCACACAGTCGGCAGTCTGCGTTATTCATTTCTCGCGGCGAAGACACGGCTGACAGGGCGACTGCACCAACCGTCGTTTGCGCCCCCGTTTAAGTTTTTATTCGCTCTCTCCTCTCTCTCGCTCTCTCTCTTTCTCTCTCTCTCTTCGAGCAGTGCGCCTCCGGACAAAGTGGCGCGGTTGGGCGCTCCCATAAACAGAACAAAAAAAGTACGGACATGTCTAAAGAAGCAAGCAGCTTGATGGCATGAGTGTTGCAGCGCTAACAAGGAGAACACGGATAAACATGACTATGCATATTCAAACGAGGAAATAAAAGACTGCGAAGTAGTGTCTTGATATATTTTGCTTCAACTCATCATATCGCGTGGATCAGAATGATTTAAGGCAACTGGAAGCCTTTAGGCATTCGAAACAAAGTGGTACGTTGGCATATGATATGCGTTAACTTGGGCTTGGTTCTTTTTTTAGTAGGTGTTTTCAGTTACTTTTAAAATAACTGAGCTATGCTCCCGCCATTAAATTCAGCGCCGCCAAGCAAATAAAAACATTTCCTTGATTTAGGCCAACTTTCAACTTGTGATACAAGACTCTATTTTCACCTCGCATCTAGTTCGGATGACATCAGAAGAGTTAATTTGTTGTCTGGTTAGCGACTATAAAATTGTTCCTAGTTGCATATCGTTAGCATTTTAAAAAGATCAGTTACATGGAAACTAGTCAAAAATTATAAACGCATAAATTTTGACATCATAAATAACGTTTTTAACATTTTTATGCATTCGTGTATCCTTATAAAAACCCCTGCCACGGTGGCTCAGTGGTTACGGTGCTCGGATGCTTGCCCGAAAGACGCGGGATCGAACCCGGCCGCGGCAGTCGAATTTCGATGGAGGCGAAATTCTAGAGGCCCGTGTACTGTGCGATGTCAGTGCATGTTAAAGAACTCTAGGTGGCCGAAATTTCCGGAGCCCTTCACTATGGCATCCCTCATGGCCTGAGTTGCTTTGGGACGTTAAACCCCAATTAACAAAACTAAACCAAACCTTATAAAACCTGCGCTACTAAGGCAGCACTACAATGCATCACTACCTGCACAACAATCGCTGAGAAGAATCCTTAATTAGCATATTGCATCCTTCACATACGCAGTTCAGTCCCACCACCCAATGATAAGGAGACGTGCAATCCTCGTGTAGTAAAAAGGAATGAATTTAAAAAAAAAAGGGAAACTAATTCCTCAGCATACGAAAAATGCCGCTTGTTTCCTTATCAATGCGCGAAGCAGCTGGTGGTACTAAGCCGAAGGTCTTCGCCTACGTTTTACTATGAAACCTCTGGTTCAACCCTAAAAAATTGTTAAGCTAGCTCTACACTGAGGAGCCAGCTAATTGCAGAGTGCTCATTGATTCTAACGGGACTTCATTACAAGTCAACAGTATGCGAACGCACTTATTATTTACTTTGCGTCGGTTTATTTTTTTCCTCCTTTTTCTATGAGCGTTGAACACTTACCCATGTTTTCAGCACATAGAATGACTGAATTTCAGTCATCCTTGAAGGCGTACCTAACTTGATCATTTCTCCCAACTACTGACGTTTATTGGTTGCGATCACAGTAGCAGAAAGCTGTTTAACTACAGTCTCATTGTTTAGCCAGGAATTGTATTGGATATTTAAGCAATTTTCAGATACAGATTATTTTACTTACGAATGGAACAAGGCACAGGCTTCTGAGTTTAAAAACCAGAAAAGGGGACAAGTCTCATCGCCTATCGCCCCATTTCTTTCACTATTATACAATCTAAACTTCTTCAGCGCATCGTCTCGCCAATTTTGAAAACTTGCCTGGAACTTACGAATTAATTTTTCTGTAATCAGCATGGTTCCTGAAATCTGCTCTGTTCACTGACTTCATACACAACTTTCTAGATCATATGTGAGACAACACTTCAATTGAAGCTATTTTCCGAGATTTCCCACGTGCGCTTAACTGATCGAATTGCTTACAGTCACCTTCCGATAAAACTTAATCTCTTGGACATTCGCGGAATTTGTTCTCCTGGCTAGAACATCGCTTAAAAAGACGCAAGCAGATCCCCTCCATCAGATATTGCACTCACCTTCCAGCTACAAAACACCCGGTGCCCAGCAGGGAGCGGGCTTATCTCCTCTGTTCTTCGTCATCGACAATTGCATCATTTAGGTACAGCCGCAGCTTCAGCTGTAACGACACCAGCGCACTCCAAAAAAACACAGGGTTTACCGTAAACTTGTGCAATACAGCCTCATGCATGTTAATCTGACTAAATGCTAATCTAGTTTTTTTTATCGCAAGTACAGCATAACTTTCAACACTCATCGCGTAACTGAATCACCATCAGTACCACTTCGCGTTTTAATTAGCTATGAGTACTTCATCATCTTTATTGTAGGGGACATACATTCACCTCATCTGCTCTAATGATTCACACACGCGAGGTTTTCTCCGACACAGTTTATGGTCTTCATTGGTAAAAAGCCAGCATATATAACGTTTGCTCGGCCACAAATGGAACCCTCATCGTTTACTTAAAATCTTTCGCGGGCATACCTCACTCTGTGATAAAAGAAATTCAAAACCGCACAACTTGTTTCAGCGCTTATTATATCAGCTGAATATCCATCTGAGATAAAATTCTAGGGATTTAGGAACTGAGCACTGCTTACGTATACTGGCAGAACTTGGGGTTTTAGAATTTGCGGTATCCCGTCTACATATCATAAAAATTTCTCACAATTTGTTTTTGCAGGCAAGTCTTCGTTGTTTATATTTTCATTCTTTCCTTAGCAAGGAAGTAGGCGTCATAACAAAAGAGGTGGTTTGATTGTATATGCGTCTAATTGAAACTGCATGGTACCAGCGGAATGCTCCTCTGCTTTTCTTAAGATCTTCGTATTTGCGTCTGCAGTAAAACTGCGCCGGTCGTGAAGCCATGGATGTAAAACATGAAAAGCAATGCTCTTCCTTGCATTCTAGTGAATATAAAGACCATTACCTCTATTAAAAGCTAAAGTGCATCGCTCTTCGTTCCACTAGTGTTTACGCAGACCACACTAGGACCATGCGGCAATTTATAGCGCTTTTTTTCTTTTTCAAAGATATTATAGCAGCACTTCATAGCCGGGCCACTCACTTATTCGAAACAAACAAGATCGCCTGGTGTTCGTACCTGCGCACGTGCAGTTTACAAGCGATAAGCTTCGGCGTCTTATAGTAGAGGTAGCTAATGTTTCGACAAAATCTAGTCACAGCCTAACAAGGGTTCCCTTCCCGCATCGCACTCGCGGTGTTCTAGAGCGAGCGGTGAGTATTCGAACAGAACACTGTTTACCACCGAGCACGATTCGCCTAATGGTTCGAGCTCTGGGCTCTAGCTCAGTAAAGCCGGCCCTGGTCTCTCTTCTGGGGGGGGGGGGGGGGGGGGGGGCACTCGCCCGCATTTGCAACAGGCTCAGAGTACATGTGTAAATGCAGCACGTCATGCATGCTCCCGCGAGCGCAATTTATTGAAAATATTTCGCGCACCACCAGGCTGTAAGATAAGACTTCAACTGCGCAAATGAATAGTGCGCTTGCGCCCTTTCGCTAATGACACACCGTCGCGCAAGTTGAAGCGAAGTTTCGGTGGAGTTTAAGGCAGTGAGATGTTATCAGAGCTGCAGTAGCTGCTTTGCTTTAACATCTAAATGTGATTCCCCACTTGCACGAATGTAAGTCGATTCTCTTGCCCTAAAAGAGTCCAAGAGAATGGCTTTACTTCCGTTCAGATAAGATGTTAATGCCGAGACACCGATTTTTCTGTCCATGCCTCGAAAGAGGTTTTGAGTGACTCAGACCACTTCGCACCCAACTTTTGGTCCAGGGCTGTCTCTGGACGACACTTCGGGCAGTATTTCATGACAATTCTTTGCACGTATCATTCTCTTCTGTTACTTTCTTTGGTCAGCACCGCCTTTGACATGAAAGCCAGGGAATTATAACGCTTGCTAGCTATAAACATTTGCGTTACAGGTATCAACCACTAATTATGAAAGAGCAAAAGAGTGAATATGGAGAATAATCGTCATAAAAAACCGCCCTTTTCCTTACTTCCTCCCACGCGATAAACGGTGACTGCCTCTTCGTAGTTAGCTCTCATGCACATTTTGAGGTACAATAAGTGACGTAAAAACCTTATTCATTTGCGGGAATTCAACTACCTTGAGTAGTGAAAGATTTGCAATGAACAACTGGTTAAAAACTGTGTGCTGTTATTAAGCAGTGCAGCCCTCAGTTTCGTAGGAAGAGGCTGTGTATCCTGACCACGATAACCACGAAAGCGAACAGCAAGCACCTCTTAGCGTTGTCTCGAGTCTTCCATATAAAGTTACCTTGTTGATAATATCGAAGAGTAGTTTAGTCGCGAATTGCTTGCTCCAGACGCACACGCTGCATGCTAAAGTAGAAGACCCCTTCTAGAAGGCCATAACTGTTCTATATATCTCACTTAGAAAGCTCAAGACATCCAAAATCAGAAAATATTTTTGGCTGGCATAAGCCATAACATACCTTAAAGTAGTAAGCAAATAAAAATATACAGTGGACTGGTTACGAGGCCGTGGCCAGAAAAGAAGATGGAAAAAAAGTAGCAATCGAAAGGATTCGTTGGTTCTGGAAGGAAGAGCCGTTTTTCCGATTCGCAATCTGGAAGAAAGCCGATCAGATAAGGAATACAACAAAAAAAAAGCGCGAAAGGAAAACCTTAACCGCTGCCGCCGTCCGCTTCTTTTCATCTTCGACAGAGGCCAGAAGTCTGGTTAAGCGGCAAGCAATTTTCTTTGAGAGAGTGCCGAACGCAGGGCACGTCTGTTTATGCAGCGTATCTAAACAACGCTCAAGAAACTAGAAAAGAAACGAGCTTTAGCGCTAAACACGCAGAACAGACGCGACAGCAAGCAGAACACTGATACACACGTGGCGACCACTGCGCGTAGGACGAAACAGAGAGTCGGAGAGAAAGAGGAGCGGGTGGACAGAGCTGAGCAAACTAGTAGCACAACAACAAAAAAAGGGCGACGCTCTGCACTTCGGCCCCCTTAGGATTCTCTCGTCTGGCTCGGCCATCACAATCCGGCCCAATCTGCAGCACGGTAACCGCACGAGTGCGCACAGGCTTGTTGTCGCCGCTGCGTCGCTGTTGTTGCATTCCCGGCGGGGCCAAAGGCCAGGGATCCCTACGGCACGTACTACACGCCGCTGACCGCTCGAGAAAGGGGCGACCCTGTACGTGCGCCAGCGTCTCTTGTCGAAAAAGCCCGCCTGTTCACTGTTCCACTTGTTCCGGATCGACGTTTTCCCCGTAGTGTCACTTACAGCTCAAACTTATCCTCTATCGCAGAAGACGAACAATTAAACTCACTGTGTGCCTTGAGGACCCTAGAAATCGGCGCACCCTGTAGGGGCCACGAGCCCGCCACGACCAAAGCAGCGTTACGGATTTATGGTATAGCGAAGAATGTAAAGGGAGCTGTGCAGGCCACCTTGGCGCAGAACCGGTGGGAGGGTCTTGTGGTGGTGGTCCTCGTGCACCTGTGCATATGGTGTGGTCGCAGAGCCAGTCCGAACAAAGAGCAGCGTAGCGAAGTGCCTCGGTTCCGAAGCTGGTCCGCAGCACATCACGAGCACTTACGTCCGTGGACAGCGGCTGCTGCGGAGCAGCTCCCAAGGTCAATAAATAGCGATGACTTTGAAACAGCTGGTAGAAAGAAAACCATCTCGCACCGGAAAGTATTCGCACGCCTGTAAAAAGGTTGCCGGGGGGAAGCAGATGCGCGAGGCGATGAGAGCGCGTGCATTCTGTTTGCACAGAAAAAGTTTGAGGCTATCGGAGAGCGAGAAAACGGGTACAGGCTAGACCTGAGGCTGATTTGCCCATCGAAATCAAAATTTGGTTAATAACTCGTGCAAGGTAAGTACCAGGCTCAATTCGTTGTCATTTGCCTCGGTGGATAGAGTGTCTTAATTCACGCCACTGCAGGAAAGTGTCACAAAACTTTGTGTACTCTGCGCTGAACGAATTTGTGGCGTACACAGGGATCACAGCTCCACAACTACGTGACAGTATAGACGACGAGGGTTTCTCAGCGTGTGTGAGAAGCATAGCACAGGAGAGGCTTTCAGCTTTTATTGTCAATTCCTACCGTCGAAATGCTACCGCCACGACACGGACACTTGTAGCCTCATGGCATAAAAAATCGTGATAGTTGTTGACGCTGATATGGTGCCACAAACATTGTGTTCTTTTCTTCCCTAATTACAGAGAAGGCAGTGATGTCAGGTTCTGTTCTTAACAGGTAACAGAGAAGAATACGATTTTTCACCTCACATCAAAGCCATTCAGTGCCCTCCATGCGCAAGCTTAATATCCTGCGTGCTGCCAGACAAATTTTCCACTTACTAAACACGCTTCGAGCAGAATGTTAGCCATCTGTTAGCCACCAGACAAATTCGGCGTCGTAAGAATTGAAAAATGGTAAGCTGTAGAGAGTTCGCCAGCCACGTCTAGTCGTAAGTAATGACAACTGGCCTTGGGAACCGGAATAATAAGAGTAAACATTTAATATAAGCCGATTATAAATAAAAACGACACCGGCATGATACCGACGAGCCGTTCAGGGCGGATAGGTTGCTGTCCAGCAATCCCTGTACTGTTCCGATCAACTGAAGGAACGCATCTCATTATTTAAAACCACTTCTGTGTCGCCGCCGTTGGTTTCATTCAATTCTTTTATTGTGTGGTAACATGGAATAACCAGGTTTCAACATGAGGCGTGCGCTAAATCAAAGGTTCCGACATTCGTTAGCGGGAAAACTACATCTACTATTCGTATTCTAGACTCCCTCTCATTAACTACTATGTCGTCCAGCGACAAAAACCGGCGCACGACGAGAGCACATTTCCTTAAAACCCTTCGGGAGCACTAAGCTTTCATTGAAGAGCAAGAACATCACGAAGTGGATTCCCATGTTCAACGCAGCTTTTTCCGAGTATTTACACGGCAGAGAATATGCATCCGGGTTACTTTTGCGGTACGGGACTATTTCATCAGTCATGTGTCTGTGCTACGTAATACGACCTAAATGGGACAGGGGGATGACGAAACGACCCTCTTAGAGCTTCAGGACCTTAATCCAAATACTATATATCGATCACCGACAGTAACGGAGCCTGACGCTTAATGACAGAAAATTATTCTCGTATGTCAGCGTCGTTCCGCGTTCTGGGCGACACTGAAACATGTCTATGCTTAATTAACCGTGCTTTAAAGGTTCACAGCGAAGCCAACTTTCACAACAATTAGCTAGTTCAGTAGTGTGCTAATCAAGTCAGTTGCGTTCTACCACAATTAGCACAACTGTGAAGGGAAAAAAATGGAAATTTTGGAGCGACTCTACTGTGCAATGGCAGCTGAAGAAATACGATCAATAATAAAGTAAAACCACCGCATTCCTATTTTCTACGGCCTCTTGTTTTTAAAGGTTAGGCATTTTATGTCTCAGTAGCACGCCGCCAGTATTTTTATTGGTTACAATAATTAAACGTATGTAATAAGTAATCGTTATTACTGATTAATTACTTACACCATTTCGTTACCACGACACGTTAACGTGCTAGGAGACGATGAAAGACAAAACGTGCATATTTTAGAGATTTAACCAGACGTCAAAAACATCTGGAGGAAGGCGATGCTGCTGTTAGGTTGATTGAACCTTGTAAAGCAATGCTGATAATTGGATCGCCCAAACGGCGTGTGTTTCAAAGAACTGGATATCCTCAGTTTTAGAGAATAGCATAATGATAAAAAATACATATGCTGGCATATATACAAATGTGCATGTGTCGACATGTGTGTAGTACACAAATGTACGATAGTAAAGACTTTTAATTGCCCTTACTTAAAGGATGGACAGGACAGGTGAAAGTATGCATGTACAGAATAGAACCAATATAGCCAGCACAAAAAACAAATTTTCAATGGTTATACACTTTCAGTTATCAGCGACCTGCAATCAGCCACAGTATTAAAACTTCATGTGGCAGTTCAGGTGTCTTTCCAGCCATTTTCAGAAAAGAAAATAAGAGAAATTGTTGATTAATTAGTGCGTATAGTTAAACGCAGCTTCGTCCTCCATGGCAGTTCACTGGCTAAGGCGTTGTATCACTGAGCCCAAGGTTGCGGGTTAGAATCCCAGACGTATTCTATGGGAGGCAAAATGTGAAAACACTCGTGTTCTGAGAGGTTGGTGCGTGCTACAGAGCGTCCAGCTGTTGGTATTACTACGGATACCTCCATAGCGGCGTGCACTAAAAAGGTCAAGGGTGCACCTGTAGCACCCTAAACTCAATTACTCAAGAGTACCTGATTTTAGGGTGTGAAAGTTGCGCTTTCATGCTACCGTGAAAAGGGCTCTAAAGTGGATAAGAAAAATCGGAAGCTGGAAGGAGGGCTATAACGCACGGAGAGGTATCTCACTTCGAGACGAGGGGCCTCGAGTGCAGACAACCTATCGCTGATAGAACGCCTTCTTACCTTCGGTAAGCCCGCGCAGTGCACAAGAGACCGCTGTTCCGCATAATAGAAGGGGAGCCGAGAAGAGCTGGGAGCTCAAGTGCCATTCAACACTGCTCCGTTCAAGGCATTAGCCGTCGCGGTGGCTCAGTAGTTATGGCGCTCGGCCTCTGACCCGAAAGACGCAGGTTCGATCCCGGCCGCTGCAGTCGAATTTCTATGGAGGCGAAATTCTAGAGGCCCATGTGCTGCGCGATGTCAGTGCGCGTTAAAGAACCCCAGGTGGTTGAAATTTCCGGAGCCCTTCACTACGGCGTCCCTCATAGTCTGAGTCGCTTTGGAACGTTAAACCCCCATAAGCCATAAATTGTACACGGTATTACGCCGTGATTTCGCTCACCTGAATGTCGTTACTGACGCGGGCACACTGTAACGGAGCATCATTTTCTGTTTAGCCAGTTGGTATTGCATTGTCGGTTCTGGCAGCGCACAGACACAAAAATGGGGAGAAGCCGAGAATACCCGCCGCGGTGGCTCAGGGGTAAGGCGCTCGTCTACCGAGCCGGAGTACCCGGGTTCGGACCCGACCGCGGCGGCCGCGTTTCGATGGAGGCGAAACGCAAGAGGCGCCCGTGTGCTGTGCGATGTCAGTGCACGTTAAAAGATCCCCAGGTGGTCGAAATTATTCCAGAGACCTCCACTACGGCACCTCTTTCTCTCTTCTTTCTTTCACTCCTACTTTCCTCCCTTCCCTTACGGCGCGGTTTAGGTGTCCGCCGATATATGTAAGACAGATACTGCGCCATTTCCTTTCCTCAAAAACCAATTGGCCAATTACCAAGCCTGGACACGAACAGCGCCGACTTACAACTTAACTTTATTCAAAAAGTGAAAATATGCATAGGCAGCTGAACGGTCATGTCATCCATTTGAAGTCAATCGTCAAATTACACGTGCCAGCAAAAAATTGGAATAAAAAGTTAAGCAACTGTGTGAATGAAGGAACAAAAATGATGAGAACGAAGCGGCAGAGCAGGACAAGCTGTGAAGCGGCTAAAACTGCAAAATCGATGCGTTAAAAAGGTTAAAAACCAATGATATTGGAGTACAGAAAAAGCACCCATCACGAATTTCAAAGCTTAACTTCGCACGTGTTTACGCGATGCCTGCAGGAACACGAATTATTGATCTAGTAACGATAATAGGCACTTTGCTGACGCATGCGTCTCTCTGCTTTTTGGTGGCTTCGGTTTCCACGCTATCTCTTGTGATGGCTGCTGCCGATTACCATCGTCTCATGAAACAAGGACGCACATTTGGAAATGCAGTTGCTACATTGCAAAGGTAGATGCTACTCGCGCCCTTATACAGCCTATCACTGCTCCGCTGCCTTGTTCTCATCATCTGTGTTTCTTCGTTTACATTGTTGTTTTACTCTTATTCGGGTTTTTATTGGCGCCTGCAATTTTGCTGTTGAGTTCAGCTGAATCACATGGTCATTATTCCGCTTATATATGTTTTCAGTTTGAATGAAGATCAGTCGTAAGTAAGCGCTGTGTGCGTCTCCATTCTCACCCGTCCTTGTCCTTGTGCGATGCTAGAACCAGCAATCACAATGTAACCGCGGTCAACAGATCGGGGTCCAATCTTGACCATAAACCATAAACCGCCGTAACTGCGAGTTTCTGCGCACCCTCGTTTTCTCGTACCAAATATCGCGCGTTCCTGCCCGTTCTTCAGACGCAGTGCGAACGGGATGAGACCCTCGAGGCAGCGCGCGATGCGTTCGCGCGCCCTCTCCGCGTTTTCGCGTCTCGCTCAGCGCTCTTGAACGACTGCGCGTTTCGGGGCGCCCTTCAGACGCTGTTTACAGCAGTAGGGCGCCTGCATGGTCGCCCCCACAGGCAGACGGGCTTGCGTCTCTCCGAAGCGGCGTCCGTCCGGTCGCATCATTTCCGCAACGTTTCGCGTGGCGACAGCCCGCGGCCTTCTTCGCTCCCGGAGGGCGGCTGCGTTGTCGCATGCTGCGCGCACGCAACATCGATTCCTGCCTTCCACCACGCCCCCTGTTGGCGAGGCGGGAAAACAACGCTTGGCACGCGTGCCCCTTAGCGCTGCTGCCGCGGGCAGAAAAGGGACCCGCGACCCGCTTTAGTTATTTAAACAGCGCGCCCCTGTCTCTCTCTCTCATCCCTCTCTCTCCACCCTCTCTTTGTGTGTTCCCGCCTCGACCTCATTCACCACTGGGGACGCGTACACACTAGGACGCCGCACACCGTCCTCCGCTTCGGCTTCCTTTCTTCTTGCTTGTTTTCTTCTTGTATCCTCTCGAACTTGTTCCTTTCTGGAACCGTGTTTGCTGCAAACGCGTATAGCATTGACGCCCGCCGCGTTGCTCTGTATGCATTTAGAACTGCGTCTCCGAAAGGTGCACGAGACGAATAGAGACGCTGCCGTGCCGTTCTGGAGCTGCTGCCATTAGTGCCCGGAAATTCTAGCGATGACCATCGGCAAAATGACAGTTTCATGCAGCGCAAATCAACCGCTTATTTCGTTCGTTCTCAGCGGGACATATAATTACACTCACGAGAAGATGCAAGAACCATCAGTGAATGTCGACAATATAATGTAGCGTAAAGTAGCGCATCAGTAAATATTTTTAAAAACAGAAAAGAAATGGCCCAATAATGTTATGCTAGGTGTCGGAATGCACAGTGCTTCACTACTTTGCTAACCACCTTCGCGCACGCACTGTGTCACGAATGACGCAGCGTCTGACAACTCCGAATGTCTATACACATTAAGAAAAAAAGAAGCGGACACAAAACATACATTTCGAACGAAGAGAAACATGTCGATACTCTGAATATTTATAGACGATTTAATGTCTCAGGCTTAAAAGGAATTCACTAGGCTAATTACTGATAGATGAAACCAACCTTCAAGCTTCAGCCCAACCAGCATAAAGAATGGTTCTCGAAAAAGGAAAAAGGTACCACTCATCAGTAAATCAGTTCGTGTCATTCATCAAGTCATCTACAAATGTGCAAAATATAAAAAAATGCCTGCATACGAACATCGAGCATTACGGAGAGTTTCAGAACACACACGCAAACATACCGAAAGATTCACTTGGACTGCAGAGCCACTGTATTCCTTCATAAGAGGAGTGAGAGAATACCAATACGAAAGAGTTTCAGGCAGGGAAACGAAGTCCATCAGCTGTCATTCAGCGCTTGTCTGCGCAGCGAAACCAAAGTGCCGAATTGAGAAAAACAGCTAATTATTGAAAAATACCTCGAAAAGCTCTATTTTCACGATAATATTTTCCTGCAGCGTAACAGAAGGGAGGAATTAGAGCATAATAATGAGAAGCTAAGCAGGCAAAGTACACTGATAGGCTTTAAAATTCTGTGAGGAAAAGTAATGTTAGGAACCTCGCTAATGAACAAAACCTTTCGATATGCGCATGAGGCAGAGTAGGCAGTCAGGGTCCTTAGCGAAAATTAACATGCTTGAAGTATACGGCGGAATATTTATATAATATTTTAAACATAGTTTGTATTCATTAATGCGATATGCAAGAAATAGGTTCCTCAAATTTCTTACTCGGCATTCGAAATATATTCTTAAAATGTTGGTTAAATACTCAGGCGAATCCCCAAGGTGGACTAGATTTGTAAGAAGGAAGAAATTCGCCGTCTCAGGTACCTCACTTGGTAGAGCGACTGATTCGGGTAAGCGGTGGTCCCGGGTTCAAACCCGGGTCCAGGACGAATTTTTCTTTAACTACGAAGCTTCCCTTTGGAAGCTGTGTTGCTTTCGTCAGTAGTCGTTTGGCTGCGTTTGGCCGGATGCCAATGAGTAATTACTCCATTATTACATATTCTTAAAATGTCTGGAAAAAAAATAACAGATTGTTTACAATATTCGTGTACAGTGCGAAAGAACGGCGTATTTACTGCGTTAGACTGACTGAGACACTCACCTGATGACTGATTTAATCTTCAGTGTTTATTTCAGGCTTTACGACAAGGCTGAGATTTGCGAAGACTGTTTTATGATCCGTGTAGTATTAGGCTGTTGTGTAGGTCTCCGTTATGCAGTGCCTGTTGGCAAAGTCCAAGTCAGGGCGGGATCCATATTGGGTTGTAGCTTCCGTGCCCGCGTTGACCACTTCGCTATTCTGCCGCGGACTGGCCGGAAGAACGTGGCTTGGGATCCATTCTTTGCTGCAGGCGGAAAGACACGAAGCACGCAACTCAGAACCACTGGATTTGTTGCTGCGTAGAAGAGGGCGACGAACGCGCAGTGCCGCGGTACGTAGCGCTCGCACTAGGCTAGTAGTGACACATACACGCAAGAGACGGGTCTGCTAGGCTCTGAACCTCCGGATTAGGGCTTTCGCACTATTACCCCATCTGAAAGTATGCTTCGAGCACGTTTCAAGTACGTGAAAAAATATGATTGTGGTTTTAGCATGTTGGCAATTGATTAAATTTCACTTTCAAAATTATGAAATTAATTCGTCTAAAGTATAGCCCATTTCTAACAAATAAGCGGTCCTTCAAAACATATTTGCAGTACACTTCAGCCTGCCGTGGAAAAATCCAGTGCTCGAAATCGTGTTTCCGGGAACAGTCAAAACATATCCTTGTCTGTCATCCTTTCGTTTATCATACCATCAAGCAGGCAGACAACCACCACTTAGCTACAATATGTGGGGAGAAGGCAATAGTATCAGACCGGCAAATGCATCTTGCACATCTCCAGGCCCGAACCTGTCCGCTAAAGGCGCCCGATTTGCTGGTCCGCCCGGGTCTCATAGACGCTCATGCACGTGTTGGTTGACAGTTCGACTCCTGACCGATGCCTGGCAATTTACGACCAGCAGTTCGATTCTAGATCACACGCAGAGTCGAACGCGACCAGTCCCACACTTAGCTACAGTTTGAGGGTCCACAGTTTTTGCGCCAGAAACGCCACACCGGGGAAGATGTGCCTTCTCTCGGAATGTGTATATAAGGCAAGTCAAGTACTCCATATGTCGAAACACTTCCAGTTTGCTGACGTGACTTTGGTTCTGCACTTGCCTTCCGATGAAGTTTCTCCCGGTTAGGTGACGTCAAGCGACCTTGTGCGCTCCACGCCTTACCCTCCCACTTGCCGCTTAACTACTAACCTCTGCTCCACATTCCACGACAGCGGCTTCATCGGACGATGTTCTTCACAGAGTGGTGCGTCTCTTACCGCTAACGCAATAAAAGCGCTTGACGACATCCTCGCTCATTCGAAGGTTAGGCAATGGGCTTGGGCAGCATTTGTAATGCGTAGAACAGATCACCACTTGCATCGTCAAGTAATTGACACGCAGGTGATACTAAGAAAAGAAAAACGGAGTATCTTAAAGTAAATGATACGCAGGTGATAATACGAAAAGGGAAACAGAGTTTTCGGAGATCCGGTTCCTTTACGGAGGAGTGAAACGGCCAGTAAGTTAGCGACAGGCTAGGGTGGCCGCGGCTGGCAAAGAAACATGCAGCGTCGATTATGATGGTGAAAATGGCGTGTCGAAATATAACTTAAAAAGAGCGTTGACTTTCCTCAGCCGTGCGTATTCCTATTATAGTTCTTGTAGCGTGGCAACACGGTACCACTACGCCGTGAGCAGATCGCGGAAGATCGGATGATACGTTTTCGATAGAGAATTACGTTTTTTTTTTTTTTGAGGGAGAGGGGGGGGGGGGGACAGGAGGTATCCGAAAAACGCTTCCGCGGGGCTCCATTGTATCTTGCACCTCTCCAACTACTCGCTCTCCGCACAAGCTGGATACAGTTTGCGCTCAAGTTTTGCGAGGGCTCTTTATGCTCTTCTATTTTGCCTAGCGCTACGCTTGTCAACATACGTGTCCTTGGTGTGCTGGAAAAAGAAAATTGTAATAACAGCGACTCAGCGTTATTTGCGGAGGCTGATACGATGGGAAGCCTGAGAAACAGCAAGCCGTCGCATATGCGTCCCGCTGCGTTCCATCATCTCTTTTCTGTGTACACATTACGACAGCGTCATTCACTTCGAAATGATGTCATTAAATTCGCCATCACATAAGCACAGTGAGGTGCTTTTTTTGCACCTCATGAAAATTTTCTGCGTGAGAATTGAGCCCCCACTACCAGGCGGATATTTTGACGAGTTTATTAGTATTTAAAAAACACCGTCAAACCTGCAGTAGTCTTCCCTTTGAGATTGTCTCCGCATAAACCTGTGCGTGGTCACTTCAGGTGGGAAAATTTTTCTCGTTCGCTTTAATATCCGGTTATGAGAAATGAGCGCGCACAAATTTCCTTTCTTGAAAACATTTCACTTTCTTTTCTGCAAAGATATCTCATAGCGTTCTCCGAGGGTCTAAAAATAAAGGTCAAACATTCTTCTGCCAACTCTGAGCGCACCCAAACTTATCCAGTCTCAGGTTGATGTGTCTGAGGAGAAATGCACGTAATGTCGAAAAATATCAAGAATTAAGCGCATGACAACGCCGAGGCATCGTCAGTCCCAGTTCGGAACACTGCACAATCGACCCCTCTCCCCCCAGCTATACTCGAGCATTGGGCCATAACGTTGTCCAGTGGTGCGGGCGAAGACCAGTTCGAGACTCTAGCGAGGATTTTCTCCTTTCTAAATGTGGAATCGCTCGCCGACAGCGGCCGGGCTTTGTGTCTTTTCTGCTCCAAGCAAGATCGATAAGGAACGTACTGCGCTCCACGCCTGAAGCTAATGCCTCTCGCTTTATCTTCCTTTGAAAGTGCATTGCAAGAATAAATGTGAGCGAGAATAATAATAATAATAATAAAGAAGGATGGTGATTTTTCCAAAAAGTTCAGCACAACTTCGATCGGAGAGCCTGAAGGCTCTAGTAGGGATCCAGACTTCGTTTAAAGCATTCTGTTTTCTTTCTTTCCCAACCTAACGAGCCAAGTTCACAGAGTCAAATATCAGAGCGCATGACACTGAGATGACGGTCAGTTCCATGCAAAAATAATAATAATAAGTTCTTGAAGCTGCACAACCGTCTAAGCGCACTGAATTCGATATCAAAAATAAGTCACACATGATGAACCCAAGTGATAAGATAAGCAATAACTTGATGATTTTATGTTTGGCGTTTGAAGCCTTTTGCCTGAGTCTATCTTGTTGCTCTGTCCAGCGATGACAGCCACTCAGACTACGATTCAGTAAACGCAAAAGAAGTGGAAGAAAATCCTTCGTCACCGTATCAGACCGTGTACAAAACGAAGATTTTGTGAAAACTTTCGCATTATTTAGCCGTACGTAGGTACCAAAGTTTGTTTTGAGGACACGTTGCAAGACTTTCCTGATATACAGAGGAAGTTAAAAGCAGAGCTCGGAGAAGACAACACTAAGAGACAAGAGAAACATTGTGTATGTTTCCTTCCTTGTTGTCCCATCTGCACGCTATATTTCCCTTTCTCGGCATGATAAAGTTAATTATCTCAGAAAACATGCTACTGAGCTTTCAGTCGCCATCCTCTGTCTTCTTTTTACGACCTGAAGCTCACCTAAAGCAACTGCATCGCTTTTTTTTTTTGTGTGTGTGCAGGAAGCATTATACGTCCACATTTTCACTTGCCCGTGCCCACGAAATTTTTTACGTCCGTCCATCGACGAACAGCTCACCTTAGCCGCCGCGGTGGCTCAGCGGTTATGGTGCTCGGCTGCTGACCCGAAAGACGCGGGTTCGATCCCGGCCGCGGCGGCTAGAATTTCTTTGGAGGAGAAATTCTAGAGGCCCGTGTACTGTGCGATGTCAGTGCACGTTAAAGAACCCCAGGTGGTCGAAATTTCCGGAGCCCTTCACTACGGCGTCTCTCATAGCCTTAGTCGCTTTGGGACGTTAAACCCCATAAACTAAACCAAACAGCTCACCTTAAAAACAAAGTTGAAAAACTCAGATGCTCACCTGAATAACAAAAATTCAGGGGGCACTTTGACTGTCTAAAGTGGGTAGAGGCGGAAGCGTTTTCCGCACCACCTTCGCTGTTTCTGTGGCACTGGTGGCGTCACATATATTTGAGTACTAATTACTAAGTGATGGCAAATCACTAATTAATTGTTAATTACTGATTAATGCCTGAATGCTGATTAACTGCTAATTAATGACGCTTAAGCTTCGCCTTTAGGAGTGGAACGCGACAGCGCGTTGTAGCGCTGCCAGGGAGTCCACGGAACGCCACCACCCGTTCGGCGCGATGCCTTGCCCTTTGAACGCAACGCTTTTTGAGGAAAGGAAATGGCGCAGTAATTCTCTGTCATCTCGGTGGACACCTGAACAGCACCGTAGAGGAAGGGAGGTGGGAGTGAAAGAAGATAGATAAAGAGGAGCCGTAATGAAGAAAATGAAAATTGTATTTGAGGAAAGGAAATTACGCAGTAGCTGTCTCACATATCTCGGTGGACACCCGTCAAAATTCAGGGGGGCACTTTTTTGACCTAAAGTGAGGTCACTGATGTGTGGTTAAGATGTTAAGCTTCGCCCCTAAGAGTGGAACGCGACAGCGTCTTGCAACGCTGCCAAGGAGTCAATAGAACGCCATCGCCCATTCGGTTCTACGCCTCGCTCGTCGGTAAATTGGTTTTTGAGGAAAGGAAATGTATCTGTCTCTCATTTGTCGGTGGACACCTACACCTCGCCGGAAGGGAATGGAGGCAGATGAGAGCGAGTGAAGACACCGTATTCACTAGACGCGCCTTTGTTCATTCCAAACCATCGAGCTGGCATGGCGGAGTGGATAGAGTGCTCGTCTCTCACGCCGAAGACCGGGGTTCGATTCCTGAGCTCGACCAATTTCTTAATCGCTTTTATTTATTTATATGGCCTGAGTAGTAAAGCTAATTAGGCTAATTGGATAATTAAGGAATTAACTAAGCTCAATCCCACTTACTTGGAGCATCACTATACGATCCCTTCAATTGGTTGTATGGTTACTAGCCAAAGTGCAATTGGCCCCGTTTGAAATTCGCGCACTGTGACGTCACGACCGTTTCCACCAATTGAAAAGCGTGACATTTTCTGTCGACAACTGCTGCTTACAACGATGAGACATTAAAAGCTTCCGCCTTAATACAGGCCAATGTCTACAAAGGAGTGCACTGTAGGCATGGCTACGTGTAGCGTACGTACGCTCCATACATGACCTTGCAGGTATCAAGATAGGTTGCCCCTGTTATAGGAGTAAAGTTGAAAGAATAGGGAGATGACGAAGATGAAGAATATAGGCTTGATAGATTAAATGACTTTCTGTAGGAGCTGCCGTAAAAAAGAGAGAGAGAGAGAGAGATTATCGACATAGTCATAATCTCGGAGCATATAATGTGATTCTGCTGCAGCCTAGTCCGGCGTAAAGCAGACATATCTGCAGCCATTTTTTTTCTCTTCAACAGTGAAATGCTTACGACCCCAGTAGACTGATTTGCCATGACGTCATGGGCGGCGTTATGGCGGTCCGCGCATAGCTTACACAGTGTACGCCAGAGTAGGTTGCAGCATACCGATTAATGGTAAGCGCCCAGCTTTCTGCCCTGCTCCAGGACTGCGACGTGGCGGCCGCTGTAACGCTAGCGCAGAGAGAGAGAGAGAGAGAGAGAGAGAGAGAGAGAGAGAGAGACTCTCTAATGAAATGCAGAGAATTTAGCCGGCGTTTAAAAATCGCTGGCATGCTACTCTGCGTAGGAAGCGCAACCCACAGCCCTATACCACATAACGTTTAATTCGCTTAGAAATCTGCTTCGAAACGCACAAGCAGTCGTAATCATCATCATCATTTATTTACCCGTTTGGGCTCTTGGCTTAGGGCATTACATAAGGGGGGGGGGGGGGGGGGGGGAGCGGTCGTTTCGTAATACAGTCATCCCAAAAAACGGCAGCAAAACCAGCTCCTTCAACCGAGTATGGGAAAATCTGGAGCGTGTGAAACGCTGCCGATTCGCACCGTTCATGAAACGTTGTAGTAAACGTTAGAAAAACAAAATTGAAGAGTAGTCGTCCTCTGAATACAAAGAACCGACAGTATGAACTGTGTCACGTCCGTGCTGTTCAGGTGCGCCGTTGCCGTCAACTGTGAATGCAATCGTGCAAACTGTATTTGTCAACAAATTAATCATGTAAATCTGCCGACTTGGCTCAGTGGCTCTGGTGTTCGGCTGCTGAGCCCAAGGTCGCGGGGACGAATCCCGGTCCCGGCGGTCGCATTTCAGTGGAGGCGAAATGCAAAAGCGCCCGTGTGCTGCGATATGGAAGCTCTCATTAATGAACCCCAGTTGGAAGAAATTAATCTGGAGCCCTCCACTACGGCGTCCCTATAGCTTACGTGCAGCTGCTGAACGCTAAACCCCACGGGAAAAATGTGTTCATGTAAAGTGTGCAGGGAGAGACACAAATTCGTGTGAATATATTTATGCACGGTCATGCAAGGCACCGGTCATCACTGCGAACTTGCGAGCTACCACACCGCCAACAACGCAAACAAGCACACACACGCACAGCCACGTACACACACGCCTCACCATTATCTTCTGACGGGATATGTTGTCATCGCGGCCACCGTCAAAAGTACCGGCTGGTCTCATAAGAAAGTGCATGGTCATGAGGCATACGTTTTCTTGCCTAAATTATGGTTATAATTCAGGCAGCGCACACATGCCTCAAAAACATGCACCTGTGTGTGTGTGTGGGTGTGCGTGTGTGTGTGTGCGCGTGTGTGCGTGTGTGTGCGTGTGTGTGCGTGTGTGTGTGCGAATAATAAATACGCGTATACTCGAGTGCTGCAAGTAACGCATTATCTTGTATTGAAACTGCAATTTTTATGCATAAATTATGATGATGATGACAATGAATTTTAGTGGCCCAAGGGGGCAGCTTTAGCCAAATAGAGCAATGGCATAAGGTATTTTTCGCTACACAATCGGAGGTCAAAGGCCCATTTCCGAAACAAACTTTCCCAAACAACGAGGGGAAAGCTTCTACCCACTGTACCGTCGGCGGGCACACAGCGGCACTGGGGATCGAACCCTGCACCTCCCGCATGCGAGCTGTATGCTCAAAACACTAGGCCAGCACTGCGAATTTTTTATGCATTAAAAAGGTCTTTGTGGCTTCACACACAGCGCTTCCTTTTTTAGACCCATCAATCGAGGCTTGGATTCATGGCTGGCAAGTCGTTTCAGTATTCTTTTTTTTTTTCTAAATCACATACTAATCTGTGACGCATTAAAAGTACCAAGAAAACATAATGCGACTAGGAAAAGAGTTCATTTATTCAAGGAACTCAAATGAAATTTTCATTTCCTTTAGCGTAAATAACTGCAAATAAATGGACGCCAGGCAGGCACGCCTGTCCGTGGGAATCAGTGACCTGCAATCGATGAGACTGTTGGGTATGAGTTTATGATGCAGCAGCGCTCCACGTAGCCGGAGATCAATGCGCAGGTAACCGCACGCGTACAGCCTAGTGCGTGGCGGGAGTGCGTGCTTTACAGTGCAAGTAGCAGTAATTTCCAGCGGCGCACACTGACGGCTTGCTGCAGCCGTAGAGCTTCAGTGGGCGCCGACAGCCCCCGCCCTCACTTCCCGCCCACCACCTCAAAGTGGCGGTGTCCGCAAAGGAGCAGGTGTTGTGCCAAGGCTGCGTCCCAGAAACAGACTACTGACGCTGTCTTCGAACGACTGCCATCTCTACGAGTAAGACCGACCTCGTCGTTTAAACTGGGCGTGTATGTAGGAATGCACGAATAATCAATTCATGCCCACACCTGCCCCAGAAGTCTAGAAAAACTGGAATAGCTAAATAAAAGTGGCGCCGCTTGTCACAAAGCTGCGTTTTGACCAGCAAGGGGCGATGCCATCTCGCCGTTATGACGAAAATGAAGCGTTTGCAGATTTATTACGTGATCCTGAAATTGAAGTAACTTCTACAAAAAAAAAGAACCAAGGAGACAAAAAAAAACGAAACTGGGCGTGTATGTAGGTTTTCACAAAGTTCCCTCGTCTCGAATTCTCCGAGTAGTACAAAAGCAATTTTCCTGCGCAATTAACAAGCCTAAGGTTGAAAGCGCTTGTAGTCGCAGTAGACCACGCTAAAAACTGGGCGGAACGCAAGCGTCCTCTGACCAGATGCATTCAGATTTGTAATACCATAACACGCAGCACATCACGTGCGTCGTCAGTTTGTGCGCCAACGTGCGCCGCACAGGACTTGATGCAGCAGTGCGGAAGATATTCTGTAACATGAACTTCATGTGAGGCGGCAACACGGCTTCTAAAACGGCACTACTTTCGTTCAAGAAGGGTACTGTAGCTTTCACTCTTTTATTACTTCACCGTGACACAGGAACGCATTGGCGCCGAGCCTAAGAGAGCATCATGTTGTCTTTTATGGATCTGCTTTCAGACGGTGCCATACCGGTGAACCGAAATGTACACAAGATGACTCAAATTCTTAATTATAATGTCATGTTCCAGAGCCTTGATGCAGGATGGAAGCACAAGCATCTTAACACCTCACTTTTCGCAACACTTCCTGTATTACACACATGACTGGGCCGCTAATGATTTATGGCGGTATACTGCGTACATTCCTTATTAGCGAATAATCCCCTTAGGCAAATTTGTAACAAATGTTGAGCTGTCTGCCTTCATCGTGAGCAGGATTGAGGTTTCCTGAAAAAAAAAAATAGAGCACTGTGTACGACCGAGCTAAGCAAGCACATAGAGCTAGCGATAAAGACCTGCCTGCCAGTAGAGGATAGCGCAGCTTTCTCTTTAGCGGGAAATGCTCTCAAAAGGCGGGTCCTCCATCATGCTTTGAATATTCGCACTAACCCGTGCTGTACTCGACAGCGCCAGTGGAAGCGCGTAAAGCGCTTAAGTAAATCCGCTCCTCGGAAATGGCCCCGCCGCGGAAGTGCCTCGGTAAGTGCAGGCTAGTGTGCTTTTTCACGCCCCACGGCTTGTGCTCCTTTTGAGAGCACCGACGTCATTATCCATATAAGACACATCACAGTGCTCAAAGCAGCTCTGAGAAAGCCCCCTTCACAGTCTCGCCGAGTGCTTGCAGCTGAAAGGCACGCTGTTTCGCTGTTACGTTCTTAGTGCTTGATCGTTACTTGTGTCGTTCCCGATCGTAGGCTCAACCCGCCTCGATATCCTGTTCTGTCGTGCTTCTTTCTTTCGTTCACATGCTGCTGGCATCTCCTGCTGTTGGATTTATTCCGTCGTCGTCGTACACTGCTTGGATGTTTACAATGCCTGCTGTTGCTTGCTTATTACCTTGCACACAACTGTAAATCCTTTCGAAAAAGAGAAAACAGAGGAGAAAAATCGAGGAGTTATCGTATGTATGTCGAATGGGAGATAAAAAAAGCGAAAGTCTAAACACTCCAGGTACTCGAAGTTTATCCTCTTTTCATTCAATTGCTTTAGTAACTCCTAAACAATTGGACTTGTTGACTATCGCGCAACATTTTTGACGGGCTTTCTTCTCGTCTATTTACAAAAGGCATTTGTAACGGAAGGCAAATAAAAATTTAATCACCCTGACTGTCTAAAAAGTCTCATAGCAACGTAAGCCTCGCCCTTTCGCGGCGATAAGCGACTATGACTAGCGACACGTCAGGGCTACAGTTGACAGGCACGACACTTTCGCAAGAAGTATCGCGGGCGCCGATTACGCCTGGAAGGAACGAGACTAGCGGTCGGAAGTCCGCTTGTGCACAAGCACGGAGGTTTCCTGTGGCTCCATTCTGTCGCAAGAAGAGGCTCACGATGCAGCATCCCGCATCTGTTGGGTCCAGCAATGACGGCATCACTCCTCATCCCTTAACCCGTCTGCGCTCGCAGAGCTCGCTCGCTGTGGTTTTAGTGGAATCGTCATGCTCGAAAACGCTCGCTGATGTGTTTTTCTATGGTTTGGCTCAGGGAGCAATAGAACTAGCTTCAGTTGTTTATGCACTGCGACCGGGCTGTTTCGCACGGCTCTCTACATAAGCTCTTTCATCACCATCGTCCCCCTCATCCCACTTTCCCTAGGGGTCCTCCGCAGTGCGTAGAGCAGCTAGAAAGCCTCTCCGGCCGGACCCTCCTCGCTTCATCCCTCAAAGCGTTGCTCACGCGTCGCCTTCCGTTTGCACAATCTACGTGCTGGCCCCGTGTACCGGAGTAATGGCGGTGCAGCTGTGTAGTGCAGTTCGTGTTTACGTACTAATAGCGTGTTCTACGAAGAACGGCTGCGCTTCGTGCTCTTCTACCGTACTCGAAGAGTTCTCCCTGACCTCCGGTGTTCATCTTGCGGCATTCGCGTATAGTTATGCCGGACTACTTTACACGCAAGAAGCCCTCCGCGTTTTGGTGTTTCAGTTTTTTTATGTTGTTGTTTTTTGAAGGCTAGAAAGAGGCGGGGAGGGGGAAGGGAGCTCTGTTTTCTTGAGTTTCTCATAAAAGCGCTTCTCAGTTGTCGCCGATGCCTTGGTGCCTTGGACGGCAGCCATCGCAATTGACCTGAAACACATTTCTGTTCGATGCACGACCGCCTGCCTGTCTGGGCAGCTGTGAGTCTCAAATATGACTCGTGCTTGTCTTTTATTCGCATTCGTCCGTGAAATGATCGCCCGAATGTTGCGGACCGAGCACGGCAGCTCTAGCCTGCTTTCGTATATATACATAAAAAAATGGCGGTGGAACTGCACCCGGCCATTTTCTTCAATCATATCGCGTAAGTGCCGAGTCTCAATCAGCCAGCGCCTTATCACTACGCGAAGCGGCGCAATGACAGCAATGGGCGCCAGCGCACCCAGTGATTGCCTGCGCGAGTCTCATCTGCTGGTTTGTTCTGCGGAGTAGATTCCTGCGACGTCCCCGTGTTGATTACCTTGCAAAGCCCTCGCCACGCTGCGAGGCGAAGTAATCGCATGTATCGAAGAGCCAAAGCAAATATTTTATGGCACGTTTTGTTTTGTTTTATTGATCTGCGAAAGGAGCCACTCCCACTTCCAGACATTGCCAGTCGCTAGGCGCAAGTGGCGAATATGGAGAGTGTGATGGGAGCCAGGAGAAGTGGCTGTGTTCTGCCTAATGGAAGGGCATCGCAGATGACGCTTGGTCCGACATGCGCCCGGCGCACACCCGCATACTCTCGCTCATTACTTCCGCCCCTCGCCACGATAAGACGCTGACTGGCTGAACGAACGTGCCTTGTGAGATATTTAAAAGCTGGCAACATGTACGTACTCCGGTGCATTGAAATAAACGCAGGGATGGCTGCACTGAGACAAAATTTCAAACTCCATGTTTTTGAAACATCAGCGAGCGGGCACACTTAGGGTCCAATTATACAACACACCACGTCTTACACGATTTCCTTACCGCAAGTGAGGCACCCTTCATGCTTCTTTAATTCATGGAACCATTGCAAAGAGTCATATCCTTTTATAACCGTCCTTAGCCGCTCCTTTGGTAAGGAGGTGCCCCTAGTGACGAGGAACCGCTTATACTCGTCTGCGTATAGAATATGTGTCTAATGATAGAAATACATTTTCCGAAATAAAAAAAGCACATATCTTCAATTTTTTTATTTATTTGGAGAACGCGCGCTTATATGGGCTCGCTTTGCATTTTGCGCGTATTGTTACAATGCTCCAGACGGCTTGGCAGGAAAACATAGTTTGCCTAGCAGCATAAAATTCTTTGCGCTGCTGCGACAGCAGGGTCTATTCACACATCATTCTCGGAGGCTGGCATTCGTACTCATCACTATACGGAAACTCAGCCGCGTGAAAAACGAATCTGGTAAAGTCGTCGAACCTGCATATGGCGGATATAAAGTGCAGCGTGGACAAAGTTCCCTTTTTGAAATCGGCGTTGCTGTAGCCGCCGTTATCATCCTAATGCACTAGCGCGAAGTGTGTGAAGCATGCGTTCAAAATAAGGAGCGAGGTTTACTAAAGAAGCGTGAAGGTTGCGCTGCGCCTATTTCAAGAAAAGCGACCTCCAAGGAAGGATTCACAAAGGGTTCTTTAGTGAGGAGTTTTTAAAAATTGACGGAAAGTAAGGCGAGCCGCTCTTAAGGCATTCTTACTCAGGCATGAAGCGTTCTAAAATTTCACGCGTAATGCCGTGGAAGCAGTTTACAAAAATAACGACTGCACTATAATCCGCGTCTGAGCGAATCTACCTAACACAAGCGGCAGGATGTGTGAGAGAGCGGGGATTTTAAGTATATAAAATAATGGGAACTGTTTTGTCTTCCTCCATAACAAAACGCGCACATAGCGCACATGTGCACGCGAGCTGGAAGTCAAATTCCCTGTTGGTGCTACCCGTCTAGTTGCAGGGCAAGGAATAACTGTTTAACTGCGAGTATATCCTCGTTATTCCTTCGCGTCGTCTATATCGTTAATCGTTTCTTTTTTCATTCCATATAGTACAGTAATACCTGAAATAGAAAGGGAAAGATAATATAGTACAATGATGCGCAAGAAGTATTAAAAATATGGATGTTAAATGAAGTTGTGCACAAAAAATATGGTCCATATCCAGGAAGGAGGAGGGGGGGGGGGGGGGGCTCAATTCTGTCAAAACCGTGAAACAGTCGTACCTTGCTGAAATAGTAGTATCGTTACGTGTCATAGCAATAAACTCGCCTGGGAAATGCTTCTTATATATTAGCAACTATCATCGAACATTTCACTTGCTCTCATTCACTGAGTTCATATGTATCAGCAGCGCGATACGTATGAACATATGAATCGCAACCAACTAGCCCGGCAGATGGTGTTATCCGCTGAGTATTTCTCGGTGTTCGGCATGCTGATAATTACGTCCCACACGTCTGAGTTCTCGGTGCCCTATAGCTCTCACATGCATTTCTCTTTTAAGCAAAGCTCACAAAGCCCCTTTTGTCCTGATTTGGCACCCGCGTTCCAGGGCCGCTGATAACAGCGCAATCTGTGGCAGTGTCGACCTCCATTTCGGTCCAAAATGAACGGTAAACTTTCCCTCGCAGTAATACTATATTGGAAGGCAACAGAATGGACGGCGGCAGAAATTAAGGAGAAATTCGCGTCTAGTATTGCACACTTTCTACGTCCGTGCCTGGGAACAGGCTGGAGCTCCTATTGAAAGGTAAGCTCACACATCTCTTCGATTCCACTTTCTTCCGCTGAGGCTTTGTTCAACTACCAGGGGGCTACAGTAGGCAGGCAGTCGTTTTCTCAATTTTTTTTTTTTTGGTCCTATTCCTGTGCTAAAAAACACAGCACTCCGTCGAGGTGGCTGAGTGGCTATGGTGTTCCGCTAATCAACACGGGTTCGCGGATTCAACTCTCCTGCCGGACGAAAACTTTTCAGTGCAGGCGAAATTCAAAATCATCCGTTGCTGAGTTTCGGAGCATATTACAGAACCGCAGTTGTCGAAATTTGTCCTGAGCCTTCCACTATGCCAAGGGTCACAAGGCTGGTGTAGGATCGGTGCATTATATTTTTTTTTATTTGAGAGCTTCTTGGCGAAGTAAGCGAGCATGCAAACACCTTAAATTTCATTAATTTTTTTCATCAGCACCACCCAAACGGAAGTTCATAAATTAAAACACGCTGCGGTGGCGAAAGCCACGACGCAATGCATTGCACCTACTTTCTCGAACGGTTTTTCCAGCGATATGAAATAGTGTCGCCTCTACATCATTTTTCTCGCCCGGCATTGCACGTTACGGTGCAATGGTGTCTCTTGAGCATGTAAATGTAAGAAGTAATTCTAGAATATCTTTTTCTTTGAAAAGGGTGGGCACAACAACCATTTCATTGTTCCTGAAAACCGATGGCTCGTATTGCTCACAAGTATCGTTTTGGAAGCTCCTACAAAGATAAATCCGAAGTTTTTTCTTCGGTAGATTGCTCTAAATTAGAGCACCGCAAACAGAAAAGTAAAGAACTAAAAGCGTGATGTAAAGTAAAGCAAATATGAAACGCAGAAATAACCGGAGAAGTCACGATCGTCGCCAGTTGACTTTCTTTCAACGGCTCCACTTTCAATCATTGCCGCTTAATTGAGAGGTTATATCGTGACACCGCGACCGTGAATGCGTGTTCTCTCTTTTTGTTTACAATGCAGTCGCAACTTTTCCCGCGCGCTTTGTTAGCGGCGTCACGCGTCTCTGCACGCAAGCGCAACAGCGTCTTCCTCCTGTAAAGCGTGCACTGCCACATAAGGACAATAGAGGCAACGGAGCCATCTTGCAGAAGACATGAGAAAGAAGCGAGAGGAGGCTCGCTGTTTAGAAAATTTCAGACTGGTATTCACGGTGGGCAGCAAAGGCACAGCGACGCCCAATTATAGACCATAGATCAAGAAAAGAGTCCGAAACAGCCTGTGCGCATGCGGCTAGTTCGCGAGCTCACGAATCAGCCCTATTAAGCATAGAATGCTACTCTGAAGCTTCTTTAGCGGTTTCAGCAGAAAACTTTCGTACCGACGAAAACCCCGAAAATCGAAATCTAGCTAAGGCCCCAAAACGATGTCGCATTTAGTGGCCCAAATACGTTTTTAGTGGCAACAGACCGTTATAGGAAGCTAATCTGGAGCGTAAAGGTGTATTTTTGTCGTTGCTCAAGGCTTGCGCGGGCATGCACGGGGCATGGGACAGCGAGCAGAGATAACAATTTAATAAGAGCGTGTGCAAAAGACAGTGTGTGACCGGACACCGTCACAGATCAACACACATACGTGTGCTTCGGCGAGGTGATAAATCAAACAAAAAAATTACGAGGAACTTTAGCGGCTAAAGTGGTGAAAGGCGAAAGCCTGAGTGCTGCATTCTGCTACGCGATTGTTCACTGCACATTTTGTTGGTGCATTAATTAACTGCCAATTAATGACGCTTAAGCTTCGCCTTTAGGAGTGTAACGCGACAGCGTGTTGTAGCGCTGCCAGGGAGTCCACGGAACGCCACCACCCGTTCGGCGCGATGCGCAGCCCTTTGAACGCAACGCTTTCTGAGGAAAGCAAATGGGGCTGTAATTCTCTGTCGTCTCGGTGGACACCTGAGCCCCACCGTACACGAAGGGAGGAAGTGTGAGTGAAAGAAGAAAGAGGGGCCGTAATGAAGAAAATGAAAATTGTATTTGAGGAAAGGAAATTACGCATTAACTGTCTCACATATCTCAGTAGAGACTAGTCGAAAACTGTATTTGAGGAAAGGAAGTTGCGCAGTAAGTGTCTCACATATTTCTGTGGACACCCGTCAAAATTAGCGCGCGGTGACGTCACGACAATTTGGATCAATCTGAAACGCGGAAAAATACGCCTTGCTCGTCGGTAAATTGGTTTTTGAGGAAAGGAAATGTATCTGTCTCCCATATCCCGGTGGACACCGAAACCTTGCCGTATCGGGAAGGGAGGAAGATGGGAGTGAACGAAGACACCGTATTCACTAGACGCACCTTTGTTCATTCCAAACCATCGAGCTGGCATGGCGGAGTGGTAGCGTTCTCGACTCGCACTCCGGAGACCGGGGTTCGATTCCCAAGCTCGGCCAATTTCTTACTCGGTTTTATTTATTTATCTAGTCTGACTAGAAAGGTTAATTAGACTAATTGCAATAAGACTAAGCAAGCAATTAATTAAACTGAGTCAAACTTACTTCGAGCATCACTATACGATCCCTTTAATTGGTTGCATGGTTAGTAGCCGAAGTACAATTGGCCCCGTTTGAAATGCGCGCACTGTGACGTCACAACCGTTTCGACCAATTGAAAAGCGTGACATTTCTGTCGACAGCTCCTGCTTACAACGATGAGGCATTAAAGGCTTCCGCCTTAATAAACCCTGCTACTCGTCCCAAAGGCAATCATTACACAGGATGCCTCCGGCGAAGTGTGTTCGTTCGCTAAATGAGAAACTTGAGTTCAAGTGCAAACGTGCCGACACCCAACGGCAGCGCCGTGGGTAACAGTTAAGTCAATAACGGGTTCGAAGACCGACAAAGAACTCCGTCGACCGATGTCGCATGAGCGAAGATTCAGTCACACTAGACTTGCGGAATGTCCTCTCACTGAGCGTTATATCAGGCACACACACTCAAAGAAAATGCACTTTGATAAATACGGTACTCAAGCACGTTAGCCGGCTGACGACCGCGCATTCATTTGCATGTAATGCTATAATTACTCGCACTTTTTGCGTGTGCTGTAGTAAAGATTCGGTCTTTTTCTCCGTGATCTTCTTTGTGCCTTAGAGCTTACGGGATTACGGTGATCCAGAAGAAAATGCGTTGAAAAGATGTATATCCCACAAATATTTACAGCAGTATATACAACGACTGAGAGAAAATTTACTTCCTGACCACGCCACAGACCCCCCCCCTCCCCCTCTCCTCGAACACTCGAGCGTGGTGATGTGCTTGGGGCAGCAGCATCCCACCGCTTCCAGCAGTTGATGCGCTCGGAGATCGGGACCAGGGTCTTCACCGCATGAGGACGAAGCAGGCAGACTGCAGAGGGAAGTCTTCAGGAGAAGCAAGAAACTTGAAGGGTTTATTTACATTATTTACAGAATAGCAAGGAGACCGAAAGTCAGAAAGGGGATGAAGCTCCCGACAAGAGGTCAGGGAAGAAGCTGTGTGACACAGCAGAGATTGCTGCTTAAATGCAGTTCACATTCCCCAGGCACCCTGCTAGGGAATCTGATCTCTGGTTGAGCGTCCAATGGGCATTTAGCTTCTTCTTAGGCTCCGCCCTCCCCACGTGACCACGCACACCGCACAGACACACACACTGGCAAGGAGAAACTTGGCGCCTGGCCGTCGCGAACTGTTTGGTTTGCCGCGGGCCGAGCAGGCCCAAAGGTCGTTCGCAGCTGAGTGACGATCCTGATCGTGGGAGACACGAGTGCTGACGGCTCCCACCGGTGACCTCTTCAGGTCGGCGGAAGGGACAAATCCGCCGTGACCACCCCCGCTTTGTCGGCTGCTCAGGGCGCACGCAGGCAATGGGTTGGCGCCGCCGTCGCCGTCGCCTCCGCCGTCGCCGTCTCCTCTGCTAGTCCACAGCAGAGCGCAGTTCGGCACCAGTGCCGCATTCAGCATCGCCGGCGAAGGGGATAGAGCCTTTGTTCACGCCGACGCCGTCGCCAGAAGCCGCCCCCAGGCCAGCTTTTCCTTGCGTCTTCTCCGAAAAACAGCAGCGCTTTCCGAAAGGTCAGCGTAGCCCGATGGCGCCAGCCCGGCTCGCCGTTCTCCGCTGGCTGGGCCCCCGATCACAACAGTGGTTTCACCACGTAGCGCCCAACAAGTTCTTCCCTCGATGGTGAACAACACAATCTTTAAATAGCACTTTTACATCGTCTCCAAAATTAGTAATCAAGACGGGAAAAAAAAAGTAGCATCTCATGTCAGTTTTTTGGACATGATTCCTTCAAAGTTTTATCAGAACCTCGACCAGACGCCACAGCTGGTCTGGACATCGTGTGTTTTCGTAGTGACATCAGATCCCTGACCAGTTGAAGGCATTGGTTTTGGCATCGTGTTTCTTCTCCGGTCGTACCAGCTCCCGCCTTTCGGAAGTGCGAGGTTAGCAAGTGGCGTGGTCTCAGTGTCTGGACAACCGCGCTAGTACGGCGTTTCCAACAACCTGCCCCGCTGTCTCCCTATAAGAGCAAAGGCATGTACCTCTGCGTACGAAGCAAAATGGAATGGTAGGAAAAGCTATAATAACTGCAATGTGCTTAAACCTTGCAGTTGCATTCATATATATTACCTGTTTTGTCTCTGACTGGCACACTTTATGTATTTTCCCGCATAAGTGGCTCAAAAAACAACCTCAGTTTTGTATTGTGCCATCAGCCATAGACGAATTCGAGGAGGGTGGGGGGACGAAGGATAGTACCTCTCCGTTTCCTTCTATAGACCAAAAATTTTCCGTAAAAAGTTGGTGTGAACCATGACATTTTCAGTCAAGAAACTCCGTGTTCACTCGGCATCACCCCTCTCACCTTTAAGAACAAGAGACCGCCCACGCCAAAAATCCGCCGCTGCCACTAACGAACACCAGTGGTGACAGATACTGCAGCCGTACGCTCACACGGCCGCCGCTTTGCGCTCACGGCAAAGAGCCATATAGAAGTACCACCTCTAGAGCGGTAATTGAAGCTATACGATTTCTGAAACTAACCAAATTTTTCTGCACACTTTTTTTTTTTCGAAGCTTGTGAAGCATGTGTTGTGTGCCGTGTACTTTGCCGATCAGCTGACACATGCTTATCTTTCAGAATCTAACGCCGCCCTTAATATTGAAACCTCAACTAATCCAGTGTCCCAACACACCGACTTTCCCCGATGATGATGATGTCCTCAGGCTTAATGGCACGTACCCTCTTCCTGTAATTTCTCAGTCGCAGCCGGGAATCGCGTGGCGGGTCCTCGCGTGCTGCGTGACCGCTCAGGAATTCGCGAGAGCTGATACGGTACAGGGCCCACCTGTCTGGTTACTCGGAAGAGGACCCTGGTACATAAGGAGCAACTTTTCCCCTCTGTCAACTTGACGCTGCGGTCTTCGTAGGAGAACCAGGTCACCGGCTGCGAAGTGTTTCTCTGGATGGGCACTTCCTGAGTAGATCCATTCATGTCATTCCTGCTCCCTCCTAATGGCGTGTCTCGGCCGGACACGGGCATCGGACAAACTCACCGTAAAGACCTGCTTGTGCCTACTTCCTCGTGTGGACCAGCGGTTGGTTAGTGTGGACTCCTCAGGAAAGGCCGCTGTGCGTCCGTACATGAGATGGTATAGTGTGAATCATGCATTGACTCTTGGGAGGCTTTTCTATTGAGTTCGCCAGAGCTCATTTTGCCATGAAATGCGCAATCTCGTCGTTATCTCTGGAAACGGAACAGTATATAACTTCAGTACAAACAACTTGTCACAAAGTTCGTGCCTGCCGTGTCCTTCCGTTCACTTTCACGGCCTAGGTAGCTGAGATCTGTTCTTCCGGAACACGCCGGGGCGCGGCGGCCAT
This sequence comes from Amblyomma mixtum, assembly GCF_055824585.1. Classification (NCBI taxonomy): domain Eukaryota; kingdom Metazoa; phylum Arthropoda; class Arachnida; order Ixodida; family Ixodidae; genus Amblyomma; species Amblyomma mixtum. Next base: position 188,013,345 of record NC_143014.1, on the reverse strand, counting down.
GATTTCGACCTCCCGCGTGTACAATGGGAGTTAAAGGTCGCTGAAGGCCATTCCACCCCCTCCCCGTGTCGTCGCCTTGTCGCGGGCACTTGTACAGCGTCAACGGTCGGAAGTGGCCACACAGGCGGTTAAACGGTGGTGGCCGCTTCAAGAAGCGGGGCGCTTCGGGTTGAATGCCACGGCACCCTTCGCATCCGCTCCTTGTGAAATAGATGCTCTCTCTCGCGTGTATTTTCTATTTCTTTGCGTTTTTTTCTTTCGATATCAGCCTCTCGTTTATGCACGGCGCCTGAATTTTTCTTTTTTGCCTATTTGTTTGTTTGCCATGAGGACGCGGCCGCGGGAAAAAACGCGAGCCGATCAGTTAGCTTGGAGAAATCGATGCGTGCTGATGTGCATGAGGTCAGCCAGGGAAGTAGTCGGCAAGTGAGCCTTAGGCGGTTGACTGACGCGTAGGGCGCGGTGACGGTGGCCCCGAAGACGCGTGGCCCAAGACCACCAATATCTGCGACACCCCATCACCCCCGCAACGAGCAACCGCAACCTGACAGTCCCTGCGACCGGACTTTACCACTACGCAGCTAAGCCACCGTCTCCCCCTGCTCTCTCGAACTGTTTTTGTCTCGTCGCTTGCTATGTCTCTCGTCTTGTTCTTTTGTACAGTACTCCTTTAGTCTTGTAAAGTTGTTGCATAGTTATCGCCCTGATGTTTCCTTCGCTATCTTAATACTTTTGCTTTTGTCCTCACTCTGTGTTTGTTATTTGCATCGCACCTGCGCTATATTAGTAGGTTTGGTTCTGTAAAATTTGCTTGTTGATGTTTGCCTGAGTAAATTGTTTTTTACCGTACTTGTGTACTCCTCATGCCTCCGTTCAGCGGCTAATCAGGAGTAGCCCCTATCGCCGGTCAGCATTCCGAATCTGTTCTTTCGCACGCGGGGTGAAGTTTCTCGTCCCCCCCCCCCTCCAAACATACTGAGAGTGCAGTGGTGGGCACGTTGGCCCGATTAATTATAATTTCAGCGCCAACCCACCATCAAGCCGCCCACAATATCCTGACACATCTTCCTAACAAGTACCAGTAACAAACAATTTATTAACTACTTCCATTGGTCCGCCGCGGTGGCTCAGTGGTTATGGTGCTCGGCTGCTGACCCGAAACACACGGGTTCGATCCCGGCCGCGGCGGTTGAATTTCGATGAAGGCGAAATTCTAAAGGCTCGTGTTCTGTGCGATGTCAGTGCACGTTAAAGAACCCCAGTCGGTCGAAATTTCCGGAGCCCTTCACTACGGCATCTCTCATAGCCTGAGTCGCTTTGGGCCGTTAAACCCCCAAAAAACCGCCATTATTTTCAATTGTACGAGACAACTGCACAACATTTTGGGTGCGACTGAGTTCCTTTTTTATTGTACTTATAACTAACAATCTCAGCTTGAGCAGCCGCACGTGGGATATGGACATTTTTCGAATTTGCCAACTAAAAAAACAGCAGAATCTTCTGTAAGATAATTTCATTAATACATTTCAGCAATATTTTCGAGATTTTATGCTCACGAGCACGGTTTATGATTAGGTGAACCTTTTTCATGGTTTTCAGGCGCTAGCATCTCCGCGTCGCTTAATGGAATTAAATATGAACATGCGGTACCAGCTCTGAAAATTATGACATTAACCAAATTTAGCCATTAGGCGCGTAATGTCATTACATGTGCGCCTGTGGCATCGGTAATACTAGCGTTTACATCCACTTCTGCTAAGTGAGGCGAGGTTAGTGCATAGCGACTTCAGAAGACAGTCTACAATTGTCTGCACCGGCGAATTTTTGACTGCTTATTAATCCTTACCGAGGGCATCTTTAACTTATGATGTTATTCCAGTCGGCAGTTTCGATGCGTTTAGAGTCTTTTTGTGGTGTCCTTACGTTATGGTCTCGTCTACCTTTGGATGCGCTTTATTTTTTTTTTTTTTGCGCCATCTGCTCCTTTCTCTTCTTGTTTCAGATACCATGTTTTTTTCTTTCGAGATGCCACAGCCGAACGTGTGACACGCTGAAAAACAAAAAAAAATACATTTGACGCTGCTGCCTCAATCAGTTACAATCATAAGTGAAGCGGTGACCTCCACTCAAAACAACAATTTATCGCGAAATGGAATAAAAAAAACGAACCTACTTATTCCATCTTGTTTTTGTTTGTACGTGTATATTACGTTGCCTACTTTTTTTTTTTTGTCACAAGTAACCATTTTTTCCCCTCTCCTTTTTAAGAGCTCTTCGTTTACTACTGACAGTCACTTTCTTTTGTTGGAACCTTTCTTTTTACAAACTACAGACTTGCCGACTGTTGTAAAAGGCAGAAAACAATGCTGTTTAATCCCAGCGCTAGAAAAATATGTTCGAATACTACAGCCAGGGACCAAATTGTGAAAATATAAAAGCTAACTTCGTTAAATTTTGCTGCTCTTACGGGGCAGTAAATTACTTCCGCTTCGCACAAGAATTAACAAGCAACTGCAGAAAATGCACTGAGGTCAATGTCCGGGCCAAGAACATGACCTGATATTTACAGAAAAAATAAACACGCCGAAGTTGAATTGGCCAATCCTACCTTCGAATAAATCTTTAGCGGTAGCGTGATGCATTGAGGAACAGCAGTGGAGCAATTCATGCTCTTGAAATTCGTCAAATCAGCGGCTTCAAGAAGTGCTGGCAGAGAGGTCCGAATACGCGAAAATTGAAAAATGTAATTACACGAAGGACGTGCCGTGCTAGGTGCATCCAGACGCGTCAGATGCGCTGAAAACGAGCTTGCGAAAATATAAGCGCCACCCGATGCCGGAGACGCCTGGTGCGAAGCCGGGCGGAGGGCTGAGCTGCCGGCAGAGGAGCCGTAGGGGGGGGGGGGGGGGGGGGGGGGTCTCAGCCGCTCCTAACAAGCGCACGCGCTCGGAAAAAAACGACAAAACGAAGAGCATCCTGAAGAAGCGTAATGAAAAAAAAAATGAAAAAGATACCTGCTTACCCGGGTTTTGTACACAAAGCCCATCTATTCCATCAACGTCAGGCAAACATTACTGAGTTGAAAATCGAATATTCCTCGAGAGCGTCCCGCCTGCATGGGACGCAGCGAAGAGCAAGTTCGAAGATCAGATTAACCCCCATGCTAAAAAGAGCTAAAAAATGAAAATTGAGTTGCCAGCCTTTGATGGTTTTAACATTGCTTTTTATGCCCTCTTTAAAATTTATATATATATATATATATATATATATATATATATATATATCCCGGCCCCGTCTACACTTCGAACGATTGAGCACAGTGCTGATCGAAGGAACTCTAAAGAGTGCTCAAAGTGTGGCAAGTTCGTGCATACAGAACACTGGCCAACGCCAGCTCCAGTGCGCGGAGCATTACTGTGGGAGTTTTTTTTTATTTTCTTTCCCGTATTGATTCCGTTCTCACTCTCGTTTTCGCCGTTCAGCAATAGCATGTATGTCAGACTCACGCCAGCCGTAAGCTGTCTATTTCATGCTCGTCTTTTTCACAAATGCAGACAAGGTTACTCGATTCCAAGCATTTGCTCCACTTCACCAGTGCTCACTCTTATGCAAGAGGTCGCAGCACTCTCAAGTGGATCGAAAGAAGCGAGGGCCAGTTGATCGAGGAAGAAATAAGCAAAACAAGGCGCCCAGTCGCGAAAAAAAGAATCCTATGGAATGGTCTCGCAGTTTGCTGGCACGGGTGAAAATGATGTTCGCTCTAGACACTGCTTGCCCTATCTTCAGAACTGTTTTGGTGACGTAGCCTAGAAAATTGTTTCTCACCGATGTGCATTCAGTCATTTCGCATGCACTTAGAGCCGCGCGTTAGAATTTTTTCGCCTTTGTGCTCTTCGTCGGTGTAAGCAGTGTATGCCAGTTACAAAGCTGGCATTTAGGCATTTAGGTATTAGCCTAACACAAGATTTCTCTTGGACCACCCACATAATAGGTATTAGCCTAAGACAAGATTTCTCTTGGACCACCCACATAATAGGTATTAGCCTAACACAAGATTTCTCTTGGACTACCCACATAATGAACATAACCAACGAAGCTAACCGTGTTCTTGGTTATCTAAAGCGTAACTTGCGTTTGGCACCTGCTTCCGTAAAACTGTCCGCCTATTCAACTCTTGTCCGTCCTAAACTTGAATATTCATGCTCAATCTGGGACCCCCAACAAATTAACCTAGCCAAAACCCTTGAGTACGTCCAGAGCCGCGCGATAAGATTCGTATATTCTGATTATTCATATCATACGAGCGTAACAGCATTGAAAATAAAAGCTAACCTCCCCAGCCTTGAATCCCGTCGAAAAATAGCCAGACTCTGCCTTTTCCACAGTTTTTATCATTCGCATTTGAGCCATTCTGTTATCACCCCTGCACACTGCCTTACACTTCGCATCAGTCATCCGAAAGCAGTTCATACACCTCGAGCATCCACTTCTGCGCACCTGAAATCATTCTTCGCCCAGACCGCAAGATACTGGAACGAGCTGCCCGCTGAAGCTTTCGTCCATCCTGGCCTGGAATCCTTCAAATCATTCATCACTGATTTATTTAAATGATATGTGTGCCCACCCCTCATGTAATGCCCCTAGTGGGCCTTTGAGGTACTAATAAATAAATAGTAGAATGACTCTTCGTGTTTCAACTAGAAAAAAACTTGCAGCTTTTGTCACTAGTGAGGGGAAGAAACAAGGAAGAAACAACTTCGCTGCCATGATTGTGTGGACATTTTTCCTGTTTGGCCTCGCCGCGGTGGCTCAGTGGTTACGGCGCTCGGCTGCTGGCCCAAAAGACGCGGGTTCGTTCCCGGCCGCGGCAGCCTAATTTCGATGGAGTCGAAATTCTGGAGGCGCGTGTACTGTGCGATGTCAGTGCACGCTAAAGAAACCCAGGTGGTCGAAATTTCCGGAGCCCTCCACTGCGGTGTCCCTCATAGCCTGAGCCGCTTTGGGACGTTAAACACCCCCATAACCATAATGTTTTTTAGATGTCGCGTAGTGGTGACAAAGGTCCGGCAGTCCGGAAGACAGCGAATACGGCTTCCGAAAGAGACTGTTTATTGCGATGACCTGTGCCCACATAGCATTGAATGACTCGACGGCGGCGATAGCAACGAGCGTGCTCGGCGGTCGTCCAACAGAATCGCCGGCCGCTCTCGGCCGCGCTGAATTTAAAGCTGGCAAGGAGCCTTCAAGATAAGGCACCAAAAGCAGCTACAATAATCTGGAACAATGTGGAAGCAGTTGCTCGTGGCGGCGATCAGTCGAGATACGTCTGGTGGCATCTTGCTTCGCAGGCAAAATGATAAAGCAGCGTGCCGGCGGCGTTGAGCGTGAGCAAACAAACAGTACAACGATTCGCGGCAATATCCTTGTACGAAGTAAGAAACGCGAACGGTGGCAACGGTGGTAGCAGAGCAGCGCTTTTTACCTAAGTGCGATCGGATGCTTTAAATGTCCAGTAATATCGCCCTCCTTTCTGTTCGTCCGGTCGGCGAATAAGCGCATATAATCAAGGCCTTGTGTTAGGCAGCGCTCGCCATTAGATCATAGAATGATTGATCTACGGATATGGCCACCTACCCACCGCTTATGATCTTAATTAAATGTACTGTGACCGCGAGTATATCGCCACAACTTCCGACAAGATATTCTCCAGGGGAGTGATCGATATGTGTTGAAACCTTCTATAAGGGCCGTACCATCGTCCTTCCAACACCTTGCGCGTTCGCATTTGCGGTGGTGCCGGCGTCGCAGGCGCTTTCCTGGCCACTGCAACAGACAACCCTCCCCTCAACATGCACCAATGCCTTCACTAACGGCACTGGTGGTCCACTATATACACCGGCATTAAGCAGGATAAACTTCGTCTTTCTCGCGCCGATCTCACTGCTAATTTGCAAAGCCCAGTCATATGATTTCGGTGACTACGCTGCTCTCTTGAAAATACGACATTATAGCCACCAAGCTGATGATGTAGCTCAAAAGCCACCGGTTGCACTAGTACTGGTAAATCTCGCAGCTTGTGGTGTCAGCTGCTGCTACGGTGCTGTTCCCTTTTAGGGCGACGCATCTATTCGAGTTGCGGAATAGTCACTCGTGGTAGGCTGTGCCGTACTTGGTATGAACTAGCCTCCCGAGACCCCCGAGCACAAAATGGTAATCATTTGGCCAGTACGATGAGTCTGACACCACTCCTACCTTACACCGTGGTGTAGTTTGCCTTTAAGCTTGGTCTAACCGTACCTCACGTTGCGGCGCTTGCCTATGCATTAAAGATGAAATATAGATGCCCTGATGCCCTATTCTGCTGAATAGCATTAGCGATCGCCTGCATACTTGCCACGACGACATTAGTAGCTATAAGGGCTGAATGGCATTAGCAATCTCCTGCATACTTGCCACGACAACATTAGTAGCTATAAGGGCTCACAGAATAGACTTTATTTACTTTGCTTACTTTGCCCACTTACCCGTTCACTTTACTTTATTTACGTGCTTACTTACTTGCTTCCTGAGTTTTTACTTACTGCTGGGTCGTAACAAAGACAGACTCATTCGCTGTTTGTTCACTTACCAACCCTCTAATTGCTGCCCAGTTTTCACGTTTCGGCTGCTTTCTTATTATCCACTACTGCTATGTGATTGACGAGGAACGCGCGCATTACAGAGATTTAGTCCTCGTGACAATATACACGACAAGCGAGGCAGAACGCTGAAACAACAACGAGTGAGAAGTAGCTCTGCGCCCGACTGCTCTGCCTCGTAGCGCGACGCATTTCAAACTGCCATTTCCACTCGTAATCGTACCTCTAGGCAACATAGGCTAGAGCATGCAGTGCATAAACGAACGCAGGGCATTTCCAGAAACATGAATGCTGAGAACTACCAGCGCCGTCCTGATCGTGGCACCTTTCCCTCGTAACTTTGGAACACAAAGACTCTGTTCTCTTGGGGAACATATACAACGCGCTAAGTTTGCACTGAACGCTATCGCATTCGACGCCTTACGACAAGAACAAAGAGAACGCGCCGGTGGAGCTGACAAGTAAACACAGGCGCCCAAGCGTCTTTTATGATTATTATATGGTATGTGTAAGACAGCATAAGCGTTGTGCTACTAGGCGAGTGGCTTCAAGCCCGACGCCCTGCGCAAGCTCTGACAAAGACTCTCAGATAGGCGGCCAAAAACGCGCTTGAATGACAACTGGAGTTAATAAAACAGTTTTATGAGAAGCCGCTTTGTCTAGCAGAGTGCACTTAAAAAGAAGATTTACAACCTTTGTTTCAGCAAGCGGCGTCTTCAAGTTTGGTGACCCTGGGATCGTTTTTATACTCTATGCTTCTGCATTCGACTCGCTTGTGAAAAGCGTTCCTGACGTATCTCCTGACTTTATTACCGAATATGCCACTTACGCGTTCGAAGAGCAGGGAAGACAATGCGAGTCGAATAGTGTCTGGCCTTGAAGATGCTAATATGAATCTCTGAGCCTATAATACAAAGCTGATAGTGGCCTCAGCGATTTACGGTTGGTCGATAAAATGTCCGAGTTCATTCCGTTTACTTTTTTTTATCCTGTTCTAAGAGTAGATAACATTGCCTCAGTCCGTATTTTCTCCACTCAAGGCAGGGCCTAATTTCGAAAATGTTTAATAAATGGCAGGTCTCCATACTTTATGTCAACGGCAAAACGGGAGAACGGAAAAAGCAAATATTACTAGAAGGTACAGTACTCAAACACATGAAAATATTATACATTAAAACATAACTAGAAGAAGAGCATGTTAACAGAATACATCTCTAAATGTTTTAGTGTGACACTTCTCTAAGGCTGAGGAATGGTTTGGTTACACGTTGCAAAATTTATGGGTCATTTTTTTTATGAGAGTATAGCGCCCCAAATATTGACTTCGCTCAAATATATTACCTTGAAACCATAAATATTATATCGTGGCAGTAAACTAAACTACGTACTAGTTGCTGTCCTCCTTTTTTCTTGTCGATAATAGAAGCAACGCAAGAGAGGGCATTGAGTCATTTCATTATACGTATATTTGTGTTTATCGCACTGTAGGAATAAAATAATCGTTTCTCGCATATCGTATAAATTGTTGAAGGGGTATTATCACTGAGAATATAAGAAATTGTAAAAGTCAGCTCTTTTGAAAAGCGTGCCCTTTCTAAGGGTATTTTTAAGTAACTGTACAGCCACCCTGATTTTTAATAATATAGCGCGAGCGTCGACGGAACTGCTGGTCAACACCTTATAACGGCGATAAGCGTGCAACAAGGCGAGAGTTCGCGCACGCGCACTAAGGCAGAGCGTCGTCTGCTACGCTGTTCCGAGCTGAGGACACACGCCCTGCCACAATAGCAGTTCGCAAGATCCCGCAAAGTCGTAGGGCGCATGCGCATGATTAATATGTAAGACTGCATGAGACGTGATTTCTTTCTCACTCTATCTTTTTTTTTTTTTGCCTATTGCGGGAGGTCAGCCGGGCGATGCAAAGTTATGATAAGAAAAAATAAAAGGAAAGAAATATAGCAGCACAGTGAAACTATTGCCTAGATCGCGATAAACGGGGTTCCAACCGATGCCTTTTTATATCGTTGAGACACTGCAAGGCTGATTAAAGAGCTGGTTTGAACCCCGTTTATCGCGATCCAGGCAATGGTTTCACTGTGCTGCTATATTTCTTTCCTTTTATTTTTTCTTATCATAACTTTGCATCACCAGGCTGGCCTCCCGCAATAGGCAAAAAAAAAGAGAGAGAGAGAAAGCAATCACGTCTCATGCAGTCTCACATATTAATCATGCGCATGCGCTCTACGACTTTGCGGGATCTTGGGAACTGATATAGCGGCAGGGCGTGTGTCCTCGTGCTCGGAACAGCGTAGCAGACGACGCTCTGCCTTCGTGCGCGTGCGCAAACTCTCGCCTTGTTGCACGCTTATCGCCGTTATAAGGCGCTGACCAGCAGTTCGGTCGACGCTCGCGCTATATTATTAAAAATCAGGGCGGCTGTACATTTTAACTAACTGTATGCAGGTGCTCGACTCTTGATTAATATACTTTTTTCTTCATCTCTTGCAAGCGTTGGGCTTACATTTACTACTGTTGAACCAAAGCACATGACTCGTTTGTCCATGCCATCCATCCAAGGGTGAACAAAAAAACGGAACACTACACTTGTACCTGAAAGTTGTTTTTTTTTTTAATAATTGCTCATCCACGTGCTCTTCATGTAAACCTGAGACTTTAATTCCGTCTTAGGCAGCATTGCCAATTTATGGTCGTTATGCCTTTAGTTTCTGTTTTGCTATTCGTACCGCCTTTACGGAGGAAAAATACGATATCTAGAGTTTCGCGGCTGTTTTCTTTTTAACCAACATAGCCCCAACAATCAAATAAGTGCAGTACTTTTTCAGCGCGCGTGTTTGTGTTCATGTGTGTGGAAGCGGCTTTTCTTCTATGCGCTCGTTGAATCGCTGCGGGTGGACTTCCGGAAAAAAGAATTACTTTGCCTTCAAAGTTCTCCCACTGCTGCAACCTGAGACCATCTTGAAGGACTGGAGGGCGAGCGGTAATTGCCAAAATAGCACACTCCGATGGTGTTCGCGATGTTCTGACTCCTTCTTCTTTGTTTCTTCACTGAGAGGAAGCCTTCGGCATGTTCTCCAACGCGAAGTGGGTAGTCCTAATTCTTGAAACACGTGGGCACTCACGCATGCGAAGCCCTGGTTAATTTTTTTTCTCTCTCTAGATTTTCCGCGTGAGTGAAGCAGGTAAGAAGTAGAGGCAGAAAGAAATTGAGCTGGCCGACTAGCGGCAACGGAGCAGCAGCCATGAGCAATGTGCTCAAAATTCCACACAAAGAAAACGCGCTCGCGTACTTGCAGCCGAGGACTTGGACTCGAGAGATGTGGGGGCTTCCTCTCGCCCCCCCCCCCCCCCCCCCCCCCCCCACTTCCACGAGAGGCGGTCAAGCTGCCTTGCCGGCTGCTGCACGACACGACAGGCGTAATTGAGAGTCGACGCCGAACGGAGAGCGAGGACGAACCAGGGCCCGTGCAAAGAGGAGATGCCCGGGCAGAAAAATAAGCTACGCAGCGGGCATGGACGTGTTGCGACACAAGGAATGTTTTTGTACCGCGCGTGTCGAGGTGGCTCTGGTTTTCCTTCATCTCTTTCTCTTTCTCCCGGAGGACCGAGGTCTCCGACATCTTCTAGGACAAGCAAAAACCAGATCCAGGTTTACAGATCGCGTGCGCTGCATAGTTTCTTTCTTTTGCCTTTCTTTGTCTCTCTCTTTATCCCTCTTCCTCTCTTCTTTTAACTGCGCTTGAGTGTGTTCTACAAGTATTGTTTCCATAGGAATGCCTTCTCCTTGTTAAAAGGAAATTAAACCGCGTGGTGGACTCAGCATATCAGTTCCAAATTAAAAGAAGCAATCTGTCTTTTTTCGTTTGGGCCGCCGCTGCGGCTCGGTGGTTATGGCGCTCGGCTGCTGATCCGAAAGACGCGTGTTAGATCTCGGCCGCGGCGGTCGAATTTCGATGGAGAAAAATTCTAGAGGCCCATGTACTGTGCGACCTAAGTACACGTTAAAGAACTCCAGGTGGTCGCAATTTACGCAGCCCTTCACTGCGGTGTTCCTTATAGCCTGAGTCACTTTGGGGCGTTAAACCCCTATAAGCCATGAGGCTTTTTGTTAGTTAATTGTGAAGTACATGTGCAAGTAGTTTAATATCTTCGCCAGTACAATCTTTATACGTCAACATAGGCTTTGCATTAATCACAGCATTTCCTTATGACTGAAAATTCGCCATCGAAATGATAATCTGCAGTTGCAAGAGCATGCTTTGCCGCACCCGTGTCTCTAAATGCGAATTAAAACGGCGCTGTAGCAGCAGTTACTACGTTCAAGCATCACGCAATGCATTATCGGTGTCCGAAGTATAACACAAAAATGGTTTTCCGTTTTACCTTTTAAAAAAAAAAAAGCGACACTATACTGCAGAGGGCACAACGCCTTCGAACTACGCTATAATCTACAGTGGTGTTAGGTTTCAGGCGATACATTTTCAACAAAGGTATCATTTTCCGGTTACTTTGATTTCCTACTGTATACTACGGTTCTGTTGTTCACTACTCCAACTGATCAACCGATTCCATCGCCATGAATTCCTGTTGCTTTTCGGAAACAATCCGATGATCCTTAATGTTCTCACTTCTTCCATTACCGCCATCTTTGCCTTGTTCTAACGCGCGCTGGTACATATCCCCTTTGAACAACTGTACACACCAATGGAAAACTGGAAGGAAACCTCAGCTGTTTCTGTACATGTAACCGTTCCAGGTGAAGTGAGACTTTAGAAGTAGTGCCCCGCCGCGGTGGCTCCGGGGTTACGGCGCTCGGCTGCTGACCCGAAAAACGCGGGTTCGATCCCGGCCGCGGCGGCCGAATTTCGATGGAGGCGAAATTCTAGAGGCCCGTGTACTGTGCGATGTCAGTGCATGTTAAAGAACCCCAGGTGGTCGAAATTTCCGGAGCCCTTCACTAAGGAGTCCCTCATAGCCTGAATCACTTTCGGACGTTAAACTCCAATAAACCAATAAACTTTAGAATAGTGATAATAAAACATAGTATGGCAGTGGTATGGTTAAAGTTACGTCATGAAAGTTGGCACAAACAATGCACAGAAGCAGTAGTTACCCAAAAGGTCTACCCGCCGCTGTGGCTCAGAGGTTAAGGCGCTCGTCTACTGAGCAGCAGTGCCGGAGTGCGAGCGCGACCGCGGCGGCTGCGTTTCGATGGAGGCATAACGCTAAAGACGCCCGTGTGCTGTGCGATGTCGGTGCACGTTAAAGATCCCCAGGTGGTCGAAATTATTCCGGAGACCTCCGCTACGGCCCCTCTTTCTTCTTTCACTCCCTCGTTTATCCCTTCCCTTACGGCGCTGTTCGGTCGCCCACTGAGATATGTGAGACAGGTACTGCGTCATTTCCTTTCCTCAAAAACCACTTTTTTCCAAAAGGCCTACAGTTTGTCAAGAAATTACATTCCATGACAAGCTGTAGGCCTTTTGGAAAAAACGCAGTTCTGAAAGACATTCTCTACGCTGTGCGATGGAACACATCGATTCACGCCCGCTAACGGAGTTCATCTTTGGACACTGGCCGCGGCAGTCATCGATGGTGAGTGCCTGCCAGGCCCTCCTGCGGTTCTTAAGAGTGTCGGGCCTGCACGACAGGCTGTGACTTTGCCGAAGCCTTTTCGCCTTCTGCTTTTTTTTCTCTCCCCCTTTTCTCCCTCACCTTTATATCCCCTCATCCCTCTCCCCCAGTGCAGGGTAGTGCTGTAGCGGGTGACAGAGTGACGGAGGTGGTCCGAGGGCAAACGCAGGACTGCTTTAATTCGCAGACAACGAACTGTATAAAGGCTGCTTGCCTGATGACGAAACACAAAATAGCCAGTCGCGTTGGGCACGTGTCAGCCCAGCACGTCATATGATTTCTCCCTTTCTTATAAAGCTGCAGTCTTTGCACGGGCCTCCGTTGTCGGGTAGAGCTCCGCAAGACTGGTGGCGTTGTTGGACTTTGAGCTGGTTCTGCCGGAGGCGATATCGAAGGGGCTGAAACGGGGCCGTTGGGTTCCGGGCTTCCCGAGCTCGGGTGCTCTCCTCGTGGTGACGCTTGTTCCCTGTTGCCCGGGCTAGGCTGGACTGAGTCGTGCGCTTCCGCCTTAGGAGCCACGGGCGACGTAGGTACCCGTACCCGACGGTGAATTTGGTCCAAGTGACGCCGGGCTCGCCCATCTGGAGTATCAACAGTGACCAGCAGAGAACCCTCGATACATTTGATGACGCATGGACACAACGCTTCCCCTGGGCAAAGTTGCGCACCCACACGGGATACTCGCACTCGAATCTGGAAGGCTGCGAAGAACTCCGAGGGAGAGATGGCACGCATGCATCCAAGCGCGAGCGAACTTGGTAATTCAGCAGCCTTTCTGACGGGCCTCCGCCGCGGTGGCTCAGTGGTTACGGCGCTCGGCTGCTGTCCCGAAAGACGCGGGTTCGGTCCCGACCGCGGCGGCTGAATTTCGATGAAGGCGAAATTCTAGAGGCCCGTGTACCGTGCGATGTTAGTGCACGTTAAAGATCCCCAGGTGGTCGAAATTTGCGGAGCCCTTCACTACAGCGTCCCGCATAGCCTGAGTTGCTTTGGGACGTTAAACCCCAATAAACCAATAAACCAACCTTTCTGACGGAGACTTGCCGCACGGTAATGGGGTACGTCAGTAGCCTAGCAGCACTCAGGCTAGTTTTACTGTTTTTTACTCAATCAGTTTTACTGTTTTTTACTTTTTATGGCTAGGGTTCAAGGCTGTCGCCGTACGCTCCCTCCGCAGTTTTTGTTGTTGTTGTTGTTGTTGTTCCTTCATGCGGGTTTGTAGGCATGTGCCAGAACAGAAGGCGCTGCGGAAAGCGTTGCCCTACTGAAAAATCCGGTATGAATTTTAAACCGGAACCGCATACCGGGTTATTGTACAGGATTTGCGATACCGGATTACCGGAATATCCTGTATGAAGCAGGACAGTCCTGTATAATACAGGACTCTCCTGTTTTGTACAGGATACTCAGGTAATCCGGTATCGCAAATCCTGTACAATAACCCGGTATGCGGTCCCGGTTTAAAATTCATACCGGCATACAGGACAGTCCTGTATTCTACAGGCTAGGCCCGTATTATACAGGAGGGCCCTGTATCACAGGACAAAGGCAGGAATAAAATGCTTCAAATATATCCCACTTGGACTAAATCTGCCCAAAAACTGGGGCCATAAGTGTACATGCCAAATGCTGCAATATACAGAGCCTCAGAAACTGGTAATCTGCGATTATCAGCGACTCGTACTGCAGTCGATGTGCAATTGTGTTATTTGCTCCCAGCTTTTACCAAGTATTGGTAGCTTGGTCAGTATTATAATGCATCAAAAACTCCAAAAGATGTTTATTTTTTTCGCATGTCTTGAACCAGCTCACTGAGGTAATAATTTAACTCTTTGCGACGATCTACCGGCGCTGGGGTCTCTACAGGGTGCTGGCCAATGAAGTAGTCAAAAGCACCTGCTGAAAAGTAAATATGATTGGTAGTACATAATGCCCCCAGCTTATCATTTAATTGGGCACTGACACACAACATAATGCATTGAGCACTGTGACATGCAACTTACGGCCATTATTACTTTATTCATTGCGCAAATGCATAGAATCGCTTCAATTATCTAAATATACTGAGCATTCTTTAGCCAAAACACTACGCACACTAAATATAGTCGAAACGTTGAATCAAGATGCAAGAATATATCTCGTTAGTGTATGTATGCTCTCTGCAAAATTCGATGATATTCATAGGCATATTTATTTAACCATGACATGAACGCCCGCCCTGAACTTGAAAATTTGTATCTTTCAACCACACAAGAACACTGCCTGGTACATAAGAGAAAAAGATATATTTACTGATACCAGCAGTCTAGGGCAAACATCGCGTCCCATGAATTTTAGAACCGCACCTTGTCCATATTTTAGCACCGTGATAAATTATTAGACTTCAACGATTGCTTCGATGCGCAGACAGAACGTACAGTACCTTAGAATCTCGCACAGTCCGTATGTCGACGTCGTCGCGGCGAACAGCACGCTCCCACGTAATCCTACGTGAGTCTTTTGGGAACGAAAACACAAGTACTTTTGGCCCGTTGTCATAGTTTCCTCTACAGTTGGGCACGCAGCAGCGACCCATTACTTCAACAGCAGGTCACGACACGCAAAGATTTAGGTATCACGATGACAAGCAATTTCCTAGCCAGCACTCACGAACGCAACAGCAATAAAACACAGCAGTGCACGCTGACATGTCCGGCTACACGACTACGGAAGGGTGCAGAACTGGTTGAGGGAAGAAAGGAGACGTCTCAGTGTCGGAGGAATGCGGAGGGGTCAGCGGTCAAAGTGGCTGACGTAAGAGCGGGGGGAAAGGAAAGCGCGCAGGCCTTGAGAATTCTCAGACCCAGGAAAAGCAGAGAAGGCAGTGATGAGAGAAAAAAAAAAGCTTTAAAAAAATTGCGAAGAGACGGGTTACTCGTGTAAGGTTTCTACAGGTGGTTTTTGTTTTTATTTTGTTCTCTCGAGCGCTGTATCTTTTAGCTAGCACGAAGTGTCGCCCTTAAGGGAACACCCAAGCTGCCGGCTCCGTTGAATTAACCTTTTCTTCGTCGATAGAAATGTTCTCGGCGATTTGTGATTAGTATGTCTTCCTGATGGAGTGAAGGGTGGGGCCGCTCGCGATGGCGCTTGGACAAGTTGCGTTATCAATGGACTATCACTTGATGAAGAAGAAGTGCAAAGAATTCCTGCACGAAAACCAAGAATTTTATTTCTTCACCGATGCGTCGCTACAGACTGCCGCTAGCGAACATTAAGAAAGCTGCTGCAATGAACGCGACAGTAACAAACCTTTTGGAGCCTCTGGCGCAGTCACCGGAGGCTCGCCATGTTTATCAGCCAGTCGTGAAGTTCTGCACTGTGAAACCCAGAGTAATCTGCGCAGGACTTACGAAGACTGCTGGCGGATATATACTAGCCGTTTGCCCGCACAAAGCAGCCCTGGCTTTGTCAGGGTGCTGCACGGGAAGCCAATATGGCGGTTGCGCGCCATTCACCTTCATGCAGCCCCCGCCTTTCATACACAAACTGCACGTTTTGCCACGCTTAGCCCTTTTCTTTTCCTAACCCTTTCAACAAAACCGTGTATGTGTTGATTATCGCATTTATGCGCACGCTTACCCCCCCCCCCCCCTTCCCTTTAAAAATATCTTCTGGCGTACAACACTCAATCTGCAGACCAAGCACCAAAACCGCAGCACATATCGCTCTGAATACAGGCTGGTATGTCCGGTTTGAGCTCCGTACCGGACTGGTCTGTCCGGTTTGAGCTTCGAACCGGGAATGGACTGTCCGGTATGAGCTCCGTACCGGAGCGGTCTGTCCGGTTTGGGATCGATACCGGACCGGTATGAAACCGATATGTTCCGGTAAAATCCGGTTTGGCGCGATACCGGATTTTTCAATATGGTGTGCAGACGACGCGACGCCAAGGCTACGCCCAACCTTCTCCCGTCAGTCAGAATGATGCACCAATGGAGTGCCTTTAGCGAAAGTAACCCCCATGACGTCAACGGGGTTCAGAGTAGTGGGGTGGGGACGTTTTTGTTGAAGGAAAGAACGAGCGGGCTTTGATTTGAATTTTCGCAGCTTTTCGGGGCACGCATGGCTCTAGTATTTTGCAGAGGTTATCTTCGATGCCTCATCTATGCAGTGGGCTTGTTTTGCAAAAATTTCCGGACCCTGATCAGTGGCCCTTTAAGAAGGCCGTCCTGTACTGTGCGAACAGCGCGCTCCGCCAGGCCATTAGACTGTGGGTGGTACGGCGAGCAGCGTAGTTGCGTTATCTTGTTGTCAGTCGTGAATTCGGCAAATTGCTGGCTTGAAAACTGAGGCCCGTTATCTGACAGGACTGTTTGCGGCAAGCCAAACCGAGCGAACAGTTCGCGAAGCCGTGAGATTGTGACTTCAGGGATCGACGACGGGACCGGGAGTGCCTCGATCGATTTTATGTGCGAGTCGACGACTTCCAGCAACATGCGTCCGTCGATTGGTCCGGCATAATCGATGTGAAGCCGCGACCACTTGGTTCCTGTTTCTGGCCAACTGATAGGAGCTTCGTGATGTGGCATTGGTTGCGCTTGTATACATGAGATGCAAGAATGTGCAAGACTTTCGTTCTCATTGTCCAACCCAGGCCACCAGAATAGCGTCCGAGCCAATCTTTTCATCGCCGATGCATCTTGATGAGACCGATGCAGCTCAGCGAGCATGCGGTGTCGCGCTTTGGTGGATACGAGAATCCGATGACCATAATAGAGCAGGCCATCCGAGCTCAACAGCTCTAGCCTTTTGCAAAAATAAGGTTGAAGATTACTGTGACACGGTAAAAGGCGTTCAGGCCATACCTTTTCTACAAAGTGCCGGACAATACTGAGGTCTTCGTCTGCACTTGCTAGCGCCCGTAAGGCACCAGCCGGTACGAACGAGCAGTCAAGGTGCTCTAATGCAAGTGCGTATGCTGGTAAGGTGCTCGAAAGACCAGCACCTGAAGTCGGCATGGGCAAGCGCCTGAGCGCGTTCGCGTTGGCGTTTTGCTTCCCGGATCTATATTCCATGCGGTACCGATATTGGCTTAGGAACAGAGCCCACCTCTGTATACGTGCCGACGCCATTGGAGGCCCAGGTCTATCTTCCCATAGCAATCCCACTAGTGGTTGATTGTCCGTGGCGAACACGAACTCCTGTCCCAGCAGGTAGTCTCGAAACTTTGCTACTCCGAACACCAGCGCTTCCTTCTCGAGCTGTGAATAATTTTTTTCGGCGGATGTTAACGTGCGTGAACAAAAAGCAATGGGCTTATTCATTTTGCCCATGCGGTTCGAGATAACAGCACCTAACCCCGACTGTGACGCATCACAGTCCAACCGCACTGGTTGCTCAGAGTTGAAATATGTCAGCACTGGCGAGCTCAGAAGAGTTTTTTTAGCATGGTTATATGAATTTTCCTGCTGTGTGCCCCACTGCCATTTCTGCTCCTTTTCAAGCAGTCGGTACAACGGGGCCAACAGTGTGGGCATGTGTGGTAGGAACCAGTGGTAATATGACAGAAGATGCAAGAACGAGTGCGGTTCGCTTACATTCGTAGGCCGTGGTGAATCGCGTATCGCATCTAGGTTGTTTGTTCTTTTCAAGCGGGTATAAGCCGGCTTTGTCGATGCGATGACCCAAGTAAACGATTGAATCTTTACGGAATTGACATTTATCTGTCTTGAGCTTGACACCATTGTCTTGTAACCTTCGCAAAACATCCCGGAGCACCGATTCGTTACCATCTTCGCGTTCCGCTATCAATACGTCGTCCAAGAACACCTGCACACCTGGAAGGCCAGCCAGGAATGTTTCCATGCGTCGCTGAAAAATCGCCGGAGCCGAGCCAATTCCAAAGGGAAGGCAGTTATAGCAGAACAAACCCTTGTGAGTGTTTATAACAGCCAAATTCCTTTGCCTCCATATCCAACAGAAGTTCGTTATATACATCCTTGAGATCCGGTGTAGGGAAAAGGCATCCCTCATGAAGCGATGCGAAAATGTCCTCCATGTTTGGTGGGTACGGCTCGGTTACACAGGCAGCATTTATGAATAACACAATCTGGCGGGCTAGTTGGTGGGAATCCAAACGATTTCATCAGCGCGAACACGGTTAGGAAAAGACAGTAGGGACAGGACAGAGCAGAGGACAGGACAGCGCTCTGTCCTGTCCCTACTGTCTTTTCCTAACCGTGTTCGCGCTGTTGAAATCGTAAGCATTTATGTTAGTCTTGAAATCGCAATGCGAAGGGACACATCTTTTTCATTACCGGCACGATTAGCCCTGCCCACTCAGAATGTGCAAGTTGTGATAGCATGCCTTCATTCACTAAACTGTTCAGCTCTGTTTCAACTTTGTCACGAAGAGCGTACGGTACTGGCCGTGCTTTGTGGAACTTTGGTTGTGCGTTTTCTGTTAGTTGGAATTTCACAGGCGGGCCCTGAACGCTTCCAAGCCCTGGCTGAAAAAGGTCAGAGAAGTCGGTCAAGAGGCTGTCTGGAGCTGCTGGAGTGGGTTGTACCGTAGCGATAAAACCAGGCGACAGTGGCGAGAGCGCTTGGACTAAATCCCTGAGCAGCCTATAACAATCAGGGTAGCAGGAACAGTCTTCCCCGCGAAATGTGCTCGGAGGTGCATTTGACCGAGTTTGGCAGCTTGCCAAGGTAGCAGCTAAGCTTTTGTTCGCACTTCGATAACCGGGGCCAGCGGGGAGATACACCTCTTGCGGGATGATACAAAACGGGGATACCGCGTCAATGATCATACTGAGCGAAACACCACCCCAGCGAATGACCATGCAGGAGTAAAACACGTTTTTGGGCAAGTTGGTAACATTCTTGATTCATACCGGCAGCGAAGAAGCACAAACACAAAAAGAAGGAACATGCAAAAACACGGACGAACGCTGCACTCAAAACTGGTTTATTGGGAAAAAACTTCGGGCATAAAATAGGGCTCACGCGTCTGCGCACTACATAGAGGATAAAAACCACAGCAGCCACGTGCCAAGGTAACACCAGAAAACATCTTATCATACTGCCGCGAAAAGGTTGAACTCTGAAGTCACATAAAAACCAAAGCATCACTATTACATCAATCTGCTCTTTTATTTATATGAAAGGCCTCCAGGAGTTCACGTGCCGTTTGATACTTGCTGCTGCCTAGAATTCTAATACTGTCGAAACGTGGCGAACATGTCGTGCATGACTGGCAGTGCTGGCACTTGGTTAAGCACTGCCAGTCATGCACGACATGTTCGCCACGTTTCGACAGTGTTAGAATTCTAGGCAGCAGCAAGTATCAAACGGCACGTGAACTCCTGGAGGCCTTTCATGTAAATAAAAGAGCATAATGCTGTATTAGTGATACTGGGGTTTTTATGTCCACTTCGGAGTTCAGCCTTTTCGCTGCAGTATGATAAGATGTTTTCTAGCATTACCTTGGCACGTAGTTGTTGTGGGTTTTATCCTCTATGTAGTGTGCCGGCGCGTGAGCCTTTTTTATGCCTGAAATTTTTCCCAATAAACCAGTTTTGAGTGCAGCGTTCGTCCGTGTTTTTGCATGTTCCTTCTCTTTGTGTTGGTGCTTCTTCGCTGCTGGTATGAAACACCCTGCAGAACGAATGGGACAGACTTGGCTTTTCCTGTGCTTCCTGCAGTGTGAAGACGGTTGAAATATCGCCTTCCTCCGTTTCAGGCGCCGCGCTGTCAGACTTACTGCATGCAGGGCTAGTAGTCGGAGGAAAACCGATTAAAACGCGATAACACAACACACCTTCCACGCCTTCCACACTCCCGTGCGGCTCGGCTGACAAGCCTGGTAAGCGGCAAACCGAACCGCCAACGGTTCTATAGTTTCGGATTCCGCCGCGACGCATGTTGCAGAGATTACCCCGAAATAATGCCACTAACCGGAAATCTTCTGTGGTTCTGTCTGAAACTAGCGGTGGAAAGCGGCCGCCAGCGCAAGCCAGCCAAATAATTCATACCCAGTTCTAATTTTCGTTAGTGCGAGCCGATCCACATACAAGTTTACGATTTTTTTTACGAATCGGCTTTCATGCATCCTGGTAGGAGCGGGAACCGGCATGGATCGACACCCCTCGTTCTCAAGTTTGGAATGGTCATTTTGGTTTTTAAAAAAATCTACAAGAGGATCATGAAACCTGATTCGAGAAAGCTGCGATAGCAGTTGTATTTACCCTCGATAATGAGTTTGACGCTTTTACTTTCACGAATGGTTTTGCTGGTGGGTGGAGATCGAGTGGAGAGGTGGGCCGGTGCTGGAGTGGTGAGATGGCTGGAGGGTGGTGCCTCTGGAAGGCAGCTTCCCCATCATGTCTTTCAATTTGATTTCGCCATCGCTTTTTTGTTTCGTTGTTGCGTAGGCTTCTAGTAGGTCGAGGTCTTGAGGAGTTTCTTGTTTGTGGTCACTTCCTTTTAAGAACGCAGCTCTTTGGCGCCCATTCCTGCGTTTCGCTGCGTCGCCGTTGTCCCTCGTAACCAGCTCCACAGCCGGGGCAGCGCGCTCCTGACGCCATTTCTCCCGCACGCCCAAGCCGAAACGCATAGCCGCCGCCGTTCGCCCTCCCGCCCCATTCCTCGGTGGCGGCGACCGCGCGGTGTTCTCCGGTTGCCGAAGCGCCGGCTCGGCATCAGCGGATCACATTGAACCTAGCCGATGAATTTCGTCGGTTGCAGTCCCACAAACTTAACAACATCACCACCAAGTACCTCGCCATGACTGAACAGCCGCACTACTTGTTGATATCCGCGCTTAACGTACGCTCCCTTGACGCATGTGCCAAGGACGTACATCACGATCGCATTCTGCGGCATGCCTCTGTACTTTGCCTTGCGGAAACCTGGATGGATCCCAAAGAGCCTCTCGAAATCATAGATTACCAGTACTGCTGTACCCGCCGCGGTGGCTCAGTGGTAAGGTGCTCGTCTACCGAGCCGGAGTACCCGGGTTCGAACCCGACCGCGCCGGCCGCATTTCGATGGAGGCGAAACGCAAGAGGCGCCCGTGTACTGTGCGATGTCAGTGCACGTTAAAGATCCCCAGGTGGTCGAAATTATTCCGGAGACCTTCACTACGGCACCTCTTTCTCTCTTTCTTCTTTCAATCCTCCCTTCCCTTACGGCGCGGTTCAGGTGTCCGCCGAGATATGTGAGACAGAGACTGCGCCATTTCCTCTCCTCAAAAACCAATTTACCAGTACTGCTGTGGCGCTCGCAGAGACCACAACAAAGTGGCGTGAGTGGCTATCTACTTGCGTACGGGTCTCTCTGCAATACCGATCGAAATGTTTGGCCCGTCAGATGAAGTTGATGAACTGTGCGCCGCAAAGTTGGGAAATGGCTTGCCGGTAGTGGCTGTCTACTTCTCCCCTACCGTGCTCATCAAAGACGTCGTGCACTTCCTGCGACTCGCATTAACCGCCCATCGATCCACTCCAATGTTAGTAGTGGGGGACTTTAATGTAGATATAAAGGCAAACAGGAATTTCTTACCATTTGTGCAAGAGAACCTCCCGTTCCTCTCGCTCGTAACGCCTCCCATGGCTGTGACAACCTCGCGAAGTACTGGCATAGACCTCGTCTTTGAGAACCAGGCATTGGTGCAGTAATTCGAGCATATATCCATCTATTTCTCCGACCACAAAGCTTCCTTCATGGCAATAAAGAACTGTTAGTGGAGTGTTTCTTGAAGAAGGAATTTGTGGGAAAAATAACAAGTTGTCTGTAGTTGTACATGCCCGTCTTGCACGAATTCTGTGCCTCAATCTATCGAAAAGCTGAAACAGCTGATGAGCTGCGCTCAAATTTCGCAATAAGAAGTAACGTTATCGTCCGCAATTTCTTAATTTTTGTAAAGCTGAATAATGTCTCACTTTATGTGTAGCATTAAAACGCTCGTCTAATTGGAACTGCACGCAGCTTGCAGGCAAAGCAACCTCGCCAGTGCACATACGTAATTCGCCGAAATAGCCAAAATTTGCTGGGTCACAGCGTGAAGGGTACCCGCGTTTACGAAATTCTAAAAACAGATATGAATATTACTTGCGGTGGGCTACATGCCTGTCAGTAATTAAGGAAACAAGGGAAAGGGAATGGGGGGCTCGTTATAAATATGAGAGAAGCCAACAGCCACAGAAACCAAGGAGCACAGGGAATTTTTTTTATTTATTTATTTTTTTTGTGGTGTTGATCAAGTAAGAATATTACTGAATATGCTGTCGCTTAAAGCTAATTGATTAGAAAAGCAGAAGAAAAAACAACCACATGCCGCTGGTGGGATCCGAACCCACGACCTCCGAATTCGCGTCCGGTGCTCTACCTCTGAGCTACGGCGACGGCTGTCAAACCTTCTGCTTTCGGGGGTATTTATGTTTACAAGTAACCTAACTTTGAGAGTGTTCATCAGCGCCACCCACGTTCGTAAGCGGCGGACGTGGAACGTCCTGAGTTACCGCTGGTGTGACGTAGAACGCCATCGAACGGCGAGGGTGGAAGCTGTGTGAGAACCCTCTTATGCTTCCTATGGCTTCAAGGTTTCCAGAACCGAGGAGACTAGCAGCAATCGTTAAAACGTTAACCATTCAATATTAGTTAACAAGCCTGCTAGTTAGCATCCCTTAGCTGTACTCTGATGTGCTATACCACCGATAATTCTGTGCCGAAAAAAGCGCTCTTCTAACTCAAAAAGCTTGGTTTTAAGAATTGAGGAAAATCTTATGTGGAACACCTGTGTGTATGTGTGTGTGCAGGAGGGGGGGGCGGGGGGGGGGGGGGGCAGGTCATTCCAGTCCCCCTAGTCTAGCGTTATAGTATTCATTCTACTTTACCTTCTGCAGAGTAGCAGATCAGACAATCCCGAATCAGGCGTACTACCTCTGGCTTTCCTTGAAAATAAACTTCTCCCTCTCTTTTTTGCGACGTTTTATTTGACCAGATGAGAAGTAGCATTGCCGCAACTCCTTTCAGTAGTCCGGTGGGGTTTGCCACCTTTCGAAGGCCGCGCAGGGGATAGCGTCAAGGAGTTGTCATGCGAGCATGTTTTGTGAGCGGCGCGCCTTGTCTCGTCGGTAGTATCGTGCGACGCTCGAAAACTTCGGCGCGCCAGCCGTCTGCCGGGCGGGCGTTAAAGTTGAGCTCGCGTTGTCGCACGCAGGGTGTACAAGAAACAGAGCCCCAACAGTCGGCTGACGCTGTACCTGAGTACGCGGGAGTTCGTGCACGCGTCCAGCCAGAACGGCATGAGTGCCATCGACGGCGTGGTGCTGGTGGACCCGACCTACCTCAAGGATCGACGCGTCTTTGCCATGGTGCTGCTCACCTTCCGCTATGGCCGCGAGGACGAGGAGGTCATGGGCCTCAAGTTCTTCACCGAGGCCATCCTGGACTTCAAGCAGGTACGTCGCCGCCTCCGAGCGCCGCACCCGAACGCAACGCTGCATGCACTGAGTTAAACAAACAGTCTAATCGGTGTATAGAGGAAGGGAGGAAAAGGAATGCGTCTTGTGCCGCTTGCTAGGTATATAAGTGTGTATAGAGCGTCATAAATTAACGAGAAAATCTCAAAGCCACGCAGATTAAACTGCAAAGTTCACGCATGCGTGAGACTGACGAGCGCCGACGTGGACCCAGTGAGAGCGGCTTTACTAATTTCGATATCTGTAAGTCTAGAAAAAGAGGCGACGAGCATACAAGACGAGAGGTTCAATGTTTGCCGAATAGAAAAGGCCTCAAAGCTATGGATGTGTTGGATGTTGCAGAAGACGAAACTAAACTTGCATGTGGGAGGCCGTTCAGCAGAATATATTCTATAGACTGTTTGATCAGCCAAATGGTCATAATTTCTTAACTGCTTCCTTAGCGGCTTGTAAAACAAATAATAAACTGAACAAAACGGTGCGACTAGAGCTTCACGTGCTCGCTTACCCTCAAGAGCGCCTAAATAATACGGCTGCCTTACTGGGAAATGTCTTTGTCGTCAGGTTGTGAAGAAGGCCCTCGGCAAATTTTAATGCGGTCCGGCAGGTAAGACATGATGTTGGGCTAGTCGGTTCATGCTTAGAGCGAAACAAAACTGCGCGAAGACGACGGGACAAAAGAAAGGCACGAAAACACACACACAAAGCGCAGTTTATAGAAAAAGTGGTTGAGCCCAGAGTAGAAGAAATGTATCGAAGTAAGACATGATGTGGACTAGTCGGTTCATGGTTAGAGCGAAACAAGTGTGTTTTCGTGCCTTTCTTTTGTCCCGTCGTCTTCGCGCAGTTTTGTTTCGCTCTAACCATGAACCGACTAGCCCAACATCATGTCTTACTTCAATACATTTCTTCTACTCTGGGCTCTACCACTCTTCCTATAACTGCGCTTTGTGCGTGTGTTTTCGTGCCTTTCTTTTGTCCCGTCGTCTTCGCGCAGTATTGGTCCAGCAGGTTTACACATTCGCCTTTTAGCTTTCGTGGCCTGCGAAAAAAGACATAACAAAAAATGGCTGAGGCTTAGCTTAGGTTAAGCCTAGTCAGATGCGAAGCATATTGTCGCCGAGTTGCATATCGAGCACGCCGCTTGGCTAGACGTTCTTCACGCTCTTCATCAGTCTCTGTAGCACGCCGCAACTTTTGCTTCTCATTCCAACGAGCAGCCCTGTCTCCAGGAGGCATCTCTATCCCGGGTACGCCTAGCCGAGGCAGGCGCACCCCCTTGTATACCGCCGCTCCAGCATCACGTGTTCACTACAGCGCACCTAGCAGCAGAAGCAGGAAACACATTGGTCGCGACGCCTCGCGCGACGGCGCGAGCTGGGGCCCCGTTTCTCCTATGTCGTTACGTCACGCATCACGTGGTCCTCCTTGGTCGCGACGCCTCGCGCGACGGCCCGAGCTGGGCCCCCGTTTCTCATCTGCTGTGACGTCACGCACCACGTGGTCATCCTTGGTCACGACGCCTCGCGCGACGGCGCGAGTTGGGCCCCCGTTTTTCATCTGCTGTGACGTCACGCATCACGTGGTATGACATGGAGGTCACGAAAGGTCAATGGTAACGACACCGCCGCGCTCGAGGAGCTGGGTTGGGCTATTTTAGTATGCTTCACATAAAAAAGATTGGAAGGGTAAAGGTACGACTAACCTACAGCTAAAGCATGGCCAGCAACACAAACTGGAGTAGGTCAGTTTGATCACATTTCGCATTAAAACACGGCTGCTGCGGCTTGCACCGGCCTGTAGCGTTGCCTGTGGGTAGAGTGCAGGATGCATCTAGAAAGCTGGCCGACGAGAGACGCACGCTTCATTCATAGCGTTGTTCTGCATCATGGACTCCTCCTTTCAACCCTTGCTTCCCTTCAGAGTTCAGAGCCTGCTTGCACGAAGCAAATTAGACAGTCTAGTTCCCAGTCTAGCCTTATTCGCCTACTAGACCGTTAGCTGGATTTGAGCAAAGGAAAGGCGCATAACTGGCTCATTTTGCAGGTGGACACAGCAACCGCGCCGTGAGAAAAAATAATGAACGCTAGCTGGAGACAAGCTTTTAGTAGACGTTCGTGTTTTTCTCTCACGGCCCGGTTTCGGTGTCCACCGGCAAAGTGAGCCAGCTATGCGCCTTTTCTTTGCTCAAATCCCGCGGAGGGTTCAGGCTGCGAATAAGGCTATAGGATGGCTACTAGGCTGTCTAATATTATTCGCGGTCTAAACAATCTCTTGGTTTAGAGGAAACGAAAGGCGCATAACTGCCTCAATTTCGGATCCCACCGGCGGCATGTGGTTGTTTTTTCTTCTGCTTTTCTAATCAATTACCTTTAAGCCATAACATATTCAGTAATATTCTAATTGATCAACACCACAAAATAAATAAATAAATTAAAAAATCCCCTGCGCCCCTTGGTTTCTGTGGCTGTTGGCTTCTCTCATATTTATAACGAGCCTCTCAATCCCCTTCCCTTGTTTGCTCAATTTGTAGGTGGACACTTGAACCACGCAGTCAGAAAAACTCTCCGCTGTCATGATGTAAAAAATAGCGCACAGAGAACACAAGGGACGGAAAGTAAACGACGCAGACAAGCGCTAACTCGCAACTGAGGTTTATTGCTGACGCGCGCAATATAAGGTATGACAGAAGCCAACAGCCACAGAAACCAAGGGGCACAGGGGATTTTTTTTGATTAATTTATTTATTTTGTGGTGTTGATCAATTTAGAATATTTCTGAATATGTTATCGCTTAAAGATAATTGATTAGAAAAGCAGAATAAAAAACAACCACATGCCGCCGGTGGGATCCGAACCCACGACCTCCGAATTACGCGTCCGGTGCTCTACCTCTGAGCTACGGCGACGGCTGTCAATTGTTCTGCTTTCGGGGGTATTTATGTTTTACAAGTAACCTAACCTTGAGAGTGTTCATCAGCGCCACCCACGTTCATAAGCGGCGGACGTAGAACGTCCTGAGTTGCCGCAGGTGTGACGTAGAACGTCATCGAACGGAGAGGGTGGAAGCTGCGTGAGAACCCTCTTATGCTTCCTATGGCGTCAAGGCTGCCAGAATCGAGGCCCTCGCTAAGCAATTAAGCAAACAAGGGAAGGGGAATGAGGGGCTCGTTATAAATATGACAGAAGCCAACAGCCACAGAAACCAAGGGGCACAGGGGATTTTTTTTTTTAAATCAAGTTATTTGCTTTGTGGTGTTGATAAATTTAGAATATTTCTGAATATGTTATCGCTTAAAGATAATTGATTAGAAAAGCAGAAGAAAAAACAACCACATGCCGCCGGTGGGATCCGAACCCACGACCTCCGAATTACGCGTCCGGTGCTCTACCTCTGAGCTACGGCGACGGCTGTCAATTGTTCTGCTTTCGGGGGTATTTATGTTTTACAAGTAACCTAACCTTGAGAGTGTTCATCAGCGCATTAGCGAGGGCCTCGATTCTGGCAGCCTTGACGCCATAGGAAGCATAAGAGGGTTCTCACGCAGCTTCCACCCTCTCCGTTCGATGACGTTCTACGTCACACCTGCGGTAACTCAGGACGTTCTACGTACGCCGCTTATGAACGTGGGTGGCGCTGATGAACACTCTCAAGGTTAGGTTACTTGTAAAACATAAATACCCCCGAAAGCAGAACAATTGACAGCCGTCGCCGTAACTCAGAGGTAGAGCACCGGACGCGTAATTCGGAGGTCGTGGGTTCGGATCCCACCGGCGGCATGTGGTTGTTTTTTCTTCTGCTTTTCTAATCAATTATCTTTAAGCGATAACATATTCAGAAATATTCTAAATTGATCAACACCACAAAATAAATAAATTAATTAAAAAAAATCCCCTGTGCCCCTTGGTTTCTGTGGCTGTTGGCTTCTGTCATATTTATAACGAGCCCCTCATTACCCTTCCCTTGTTTGCAATATAAGGTAGTCACTTTAAAAACAGAAAACAAAAACAACCACAAACAGTCCCTCCTCGAAAGACCAAGTCAGAGGAAAAAATTGAAGCATCAGGCGCCACTCATCGCTGTGGAAGATCAGTTAAAAAACCGTTATCAAAAAAGGAATTCAATGCAACGCTGAGGCT
This sequence comes from Amblyomma mixtum, assembly GCF_055824585.1. NCBI lineage: Eukaryota > Metazoa > Arthropoda > Arachnida > Ixodida > Ixodidae > Amblyomma > Amblyomma mixtum. The sequence goes on along the minus strand of NC_143014.1, from coordinate 187,985,451 downwards.
AAAAAAAGGGCGTGGTGCCCTACGTGCATAGAATGGCACATGGGTTAAAGAAGGTAGGGAGCCGCTACGGCGTCCAGGTGGTTTTTTCCGGGCCAAGCAAGCTGAGCAGTTTATGCTCTCAGATACGGAACAGGCAGGAAGGTGTTGGAGATAAGCGAAAAAAAGCGCGGATGCACCGTTAGGCACCGCGCCCCGTTTGTTCCCTGCAGCTTGGGTGTAGTGTACAAACTACCGTTGTCCTGTGGAGCTGTCTATGTAGGACAAACGGGGCGATGCCTCAACGTTAGGCTTCGTGAACACCGTAACTCCCCAAAAGATCATTATGGCAATCTTCCTGAGCATTGCCGGGAATGTAGCAAAAAAGAAGAGCAGAAGGAGAAAATTTGCAAACCGATTTTTTCTAGCACCGTCATACTTTTCAGACATCGAGATCAGCGTGTACGCGAGATAATGGAGGCATACCATATTAGGAAATGTCGGAATCCGTGTATCAGTGAGCCCTCTGTTAACTTGGCAGACTGTGAAATCGATTTTTTAGCCTCAGCGTTGCATTGAATTCCTTTTTTGATAACGGTTTTTTAACTGATCTTCCACAGCGATGAGTGGCGCCTGATGCTTCAATTTCAATTTTTTCCTCTGACTTGGTCTTTCGAGGAGGGACTGTTTGTGGTTGTTTTTGTTTTATGTTTTTAAAGTGACTACCTTATATTGCGCGCGTCAGCAATAAACCTCAGTTGCGAGTTAGCGCTTGTCTGCGTCGTTTACTTTCCGTCCCTTGTGTTCTCTGTGCGCTATTTTTTACATCATGAACGTTATCCAACTTGCCCAACTTTCTGATTTGCTCTCCGCTGTCGCCGCGCCACGCTTGCCTCCATTCCACAGTGAAACTCGTGATGCTGCGGGGTGCGACATTGACTCCGCCGTCGTACCCCCTATGTTTGGATCTATCACTAAGCTATTACAGCTTCCACTGTAAAACTGTAGAAGTGCAGGTAATACACTCCTCCTAATTATCTTCCGCTTATATCAAGTTGCTGTTGGGCTGACCCACCCACCACACAATGCGAGGTAAGACCGCGGCATGCTGACGGTCTATGGTTCACTTTATTATCGTGGCCCGCCGGAACTTGCGGCTGCCTACATGGTGGTGGGCTTAAATTTAGATGACCTCTCAGATTTATTCCAAACAGAAGCATCGCCTGCTAAGCTTGATTGATTAAATGTATGGAAACGTAACCGAGAGGACTAGTTCGTGAAGCGTTTTGATGACAAAAATTACCAGCCCTTCAGAGACGGGACAGAGCGGAAGGAGATACCACGAGAGCTTGTTTCTCTTCTATCTCTTTCTCCCGACTGAGAAGCGCTATCGTTTACCAAAAAACAATCCATTCTCACATATTTTGTACAAGCCCTTTTTTTTTTTTTTTTGCAACGGGAAGCTTTTTATCAGCGCAGTTTTTTCGCCTATCGTAAGACTGCGCCAGAACAATCACGACATCCGCAGGTCCCTCACTCCGTACGCTTGCATAGTTTTCTGCTATTTATTCTCAGAAATACACCCCATTCGTTTTTCGTGGCATTCTTTACTACTCGGTGTGAACGCTGAACAAATTTTAAAAGCAAGGTTTTACCACGCATCGGAAGATTAGACCATTCCCATCAATATGCTCGTAATAGCATCTAAATGTTCCACAGTTGCCTCGCAATCATTGTCAGAAACATACACCATACGTTTTTCTTGGCATTTTTTAGTACTCGGTGCGAACACTAAACAAATATTAAAATCAAGATTTTGCCACGCATTTTACCAAAAATAGGCCACTCCCATCAAAATGTCCATAACGGCATGTGACAATGTTCCACAGTTGCCTCACAGTTAAAAGTGATATTCAAGTGAGCTGAACTTGCAATGTATGTTAGGCTTTTTTTGTTGTTGTTGTTGCGCACACAGATGCAAATTCTCACGCTTTTGAAAAGACGTCTCATTTAACACACCAAGCGACTCTACACACACTCACTCTACGTATTTGAAGTCCTCCTGGCCCGTAGAAGTACACAGCAAGCTTTTTTTAAAGGGACGTTGAGGACAAAGTGAAGCTGGTCTATACTAATATATTACCGCGTGGTAGCGATAAAGACGGTCCTTTCGCTGAGAACGAAGTTGTTTTTTTTAGCTAAAAAAAAAAGGCCAAAAAAAGGGAAATACAGGTGTAGCCACCACTCAAGTAAACTTCCCATATGAACTTCGGTGCGTCGACTTTTTTTCGCTGATCCTAGAGGCTACTCTACACCGCCACTGAGTTCAAAACGGTGATCACGGAGGCTGTTTTTTTTTTTTTTTACTGTACACGTAGGAGGTCCCAGTACAGTCACTGACTGCGGGACTTCCTTCTGTATAAATTTGTCCATCTCACATTTTCTTTTTTATTTCAATAAACTGATTCTGATTCTAACGTCAGAAGTTTGAATTTATGAGCGGAAAAAATTGTTGAGTGCAATTTTCTCAGAAATAAATGCGTCTTTTCCTGCAGGACTACTATCAATGTACTGAGAAGGAGGCTTAGAATCGATTTTTACTAAGAGCCAAAATTTCATGCCGTTGCCCGCAGCGTCCCTGTTACGGCTAAACGCAGTAACATAGCTCCCAAACTTCGTCTACGCACGAGTGATACCTTTGGAGATCTTGCTTGCCTAAGAGCCGGGGCTTCACCTCTGCAATCCTGTGCACACGGTTTAGCCGCCTTCCATCTTAGCTTTGCAGCCGAAGTCGCGGAATAGAGTGTCGCCAGAAGCAGGGCGGACGTTCGCGAGCGACAGTGCGGGCTTGCGTAGTCAGTTTTGACGTTCTGCGATTTTTTTGTAAGTGTATAAATAATTTCGCATATATGCAGTGCTAGAAAAATAGATTAAATATTTTCACTCGATTAACTTGTTACTAGGAAAATAACCGATAACAATAGTGATTCAGCTTCACGACTGCAACATGTATTAGCTTTTTTTTTAGTCTGTCGGCTCAGGTTGCGTGAGTGTGAAACGCCCGATACACTCAAAACAGAAATGAGTAAAAAGGGTGTAAGGTGCCGCACCGCTTTTACAAAAGAGAGTGCGCTAGAGGACAGTTTATTCCCTTTTACTCCCAGTATAGGCGTATTCATGTGTATATGTGTTATCTTTGAGGCTGCTTGCAGTGTGGGCTGAAAACAGAGGTGAGCAGTTGAATGCATTATGATAACCCGTGCATCCACATGAGGCGTGTACCCTCTGAAGTCTACTAGAGCAAATAAGTGTCTAAACTTTGCCAAGTCGTGTTCTGACCACCCCTATTTGGTGGCTAATAAATGCGTTGAAACCAATCGTTCATATTTTTCCACTAATTGCTTTATAATCACAGCCAACTTGGAATAGCTCCGCTGATTTAAAACTTGCGCGAAAAGAACGCGCACGAAGAAAGACTTCCAGAAGAGCGCTGACTTCCAACTGTACTTGAAAACGCCGGAAAGGGCCAATACAACTTCGTACTTTTTTTTTACTCTTTTCTGTTAGCTTTTTGTTCCCCGGTTCACCTTTTTATTGTTTTTTCATGCTCCCTCTTTTAGCAATTTAGTCTCTGGTTTTCACTGTACTTTTTATTTTTGCCTTCTCTCTTATTTCAGTCTTCAAGCGTTGATCCCTAGTTCTCTACGACAGTGTCTACAGGTTTAGGTTGTTGATTCCCGTTATATGTTCTGCAAGGCAATAAGCTGGCTCTTTCTGGCCTTCCGGATTAATGTTGGAAGTCTGCTCTCAGTGCTGTAAGGCAGCAACAAGCCCGAAAGCCTTATCTTAATAGCTGTCGTGACACGTAACGAGTAAATGTAATATTGAAAAAATTCAACCTGCCTTTTTGCATTTCTTGCATTGTCATGCTCCTAAAGTAAACAAATTAGGCTGGAAAAGAATCAAATTTGCAGACCACTGCCTGGTATCTGAACCCCTATTGAGTTCTTGCGATTCTGGTGGCGTTCTTAAATCACAAGCATGTGCCACGCCCTGTAGCTTCGCGGGATTGATTGCGAAAAAAAAAACGAAGACAACCACAGTGGAGACTTTTCAGCTCTGACATGCCCTGCACCTAGCAGCGGGCTTCAGAAACCGAAAAAATCAGGGCCTCGATTAGTCGCGCAGCTCAAATCCTGATAGTATAATGCCAACGGGTTAGGGATGCCCTCGAGCGATGGCATCCGTGCAATCTCATTCCAAGGCATACAGTTCGCCCATTCACCGTGCGCGCGCGCGCGCATCTGTCCTGCGTTCATTTAACGCGCCCGGTGCATAGGCGATGCCCCGCATTCCTGGGGGCGACGTCTATTCTGACGTGCGCCCTCCAAGGGTGGTCTTGGATGCGCGTACAAGTGCGGTCGGGCCACCTGCGGCGCACTGCTTGACAAATGACCGGTCGCGAAGGCCGGCTGTCGTGCCCTCCGTGTGGCCGTATCCATCATACCGCTCTGCGGCAGCTCCCTCATACTGGCCGCGCAGGGGGCGCGGTGAGCGGGACTCTAATGGATTTGCCGTGTACGGTACATTCGTGTGGGGAGGTTTTTAACAGGTCCCCCCACAAGCCGCTGCCTTCGAGCGTACGCGCCGGCTTGTTTGTGCATGTGCGCACGTACTCGAGAGTGTTCTCTGCGCTGGCGTGTGTGCATGCGTGAGTGTATATGTGTGTTTGTGTTTTTGTGCAAGTGCATGTGTGTTTTGTTTACGCGTGCGTGCGTGCGTGCGTGCGTGCGTGCGTGCGTGCGTGCGTGCGTGCGTGCGTGCGTGCGTGCGCGATGAAGGAATTGAAAATACGAGCTGTTTGACGCGCGTGCTGGCAGGTCTTCGGTGACGAGAAACAAAACTTAAAGTATAAAAGCATAAACGACAACGGTGAGGCAGGTTCCTCGATTGCGCTCGCAGAGATTGCTGTTTCGCTATTCTTTCCCGCGCTGTTTTACGCGCAAAATAAAAATCCAGCAAGCGATAAGCACTTGGCGTTCACTGTATAACATTGTAGCAATACTCACCGAGCAACCTATCACCACCAGGCAACGTAAGTCGCGCTTTCTACCCGCATTCAAAACTTTCGGAGTTATGTACCTGAATTGCAGAGGCCTATCGATGACAGCATTGTGAAGGAACGCTCTCATTTATGATTCCTCATTGCTGTTTGACGAAGCCGCATGACTGACATCAAGCGCTATATCGGCTGTCGTGGCCAGACGGCCCTATGCAGGTCGGATGCTCGCTGGCCGGCACCCAAAAAAAAGCGGCAGTGCGCAATGCATCGTGCCGATGCCAGTCAGAATGGTTGGTATTTGGTATGATTAATACCAAACATTGACAAAGTACTTTTTCCCGCACCGTGAGTCTTCTGAGAAGAGCGTAAACTCCAATTATTGACATTCACGATCTTCATCACCGCGTCCTTCCTCGTGCAGTGCTTACAGTACATACCCTGTATTCCCAGATGCAGTGGCATGATCCAGAACAGTCTTCCAGCGCCTGCACGCGATTGGACTTTGCAGCAGCTTGAAACATGCTGAATATCTTCTCTAAATTCCACTGCAGTTAACACATCATGGCAGCAGCTTTTCACAGCGCGGCTTTTTCCCGCCTGCCGCCACGCCACGCACTACAAAGCAAGCTCTATATTTGGCTGAGCAAGGCTACGAAAGCACATACTACAACTTAGGGAGTTTCCTGCTCTGTTTACCTTTCGGTGAACCAAATGCTTCGTAGTGTTGGGGAAAGCAAAACTTCGGCGCGATCTTGAAAGGCGTCTTGCTCTAAGTAATATATGTGTTTGTTTGTTTGTTTGTTTGTTTGTTTGTTTGTTTGTTTGTTTGTTTGTTTGTTTGTTTGTTTGTTTGTTTGTTTGTTTGTTTGTTTGTTTGTTTGTTTTGGAGGTCTGCGTGCGTGCTATTTATTTATTCTTCTCATTTATTATAAATAGTGCAGTTTTAATGGTAATACCGTGACAGGTGGGTATACACGCATTTGCACAATAACACAAAAAGACACAAAGAAAAGAAATACAGCAGGCAAGGCGTCACCAACAACAAAATTACAACACCCACACTACAACATTATTAAAACATTATAAAAAGACATCACAGTGGCGTCATTGTGCACAAGCACGTAATATAATATGTTAAAGGAATTGAGCTCACCAATTCAAGTTAACAAGTAGATTAGCACTCTGAAGAGCACCGACTATTGCAGCTTCGGCTCAAACAGTGACGACAAATTCAGCGTTAGCCGGGATAATTAGCAGGGATGTTTCATTCTGTAATGGTTCTAGGAAAATAGCAATATTTACAGCAGTTCTTGTTGAGAAAGGTTTTACTAAAAGAGAATGTCGCATGCGTGTAGCAAAGCCACTGGCGTAAGAAATTACTTGCTGAGATGTCAATATTATAATGCCTATTGATCAACTCAAAACAGATCAACAAATGTGATTCCTATTAATAACACATGGCAAACCACTTTTTCTGAGAAGGTTAGTAATCGAGGTGCGGCCACAGGAATTATCTATGATAAATCTCACAGCTTTTTTTAACCCTTTTCAATTAGTAAATATCGGTCTTAGCGTAGGGATCCCAGATCATTCCAGCATATTCTAAGAGTGGTCGTACAGCAGCGTTATAAGCATGGAAACGTGCTTGAGCTGTAGCAAACCGCAATGCGCGCCTCAGGAAGAGCAGTTTACAAAGTTCGTTAGCCGAGACAGTATCAATATGTTTCCTTCAGGAAAGATTATTGGAAATCCGCAGGCTAAGATACGTCTAATGCGTTACCTCCGAAAGTGAATTATTGCTGGTACCATGCTAGAAAAGCGAGTTCTCTTTAAGCTTTATTCTCGTATACACTGTCTTATCAAAATTTATCACAGTTTGCTACATCTCATACCAAAGCATTACTTTCTCAAAATTATTATTTACCCTGATTTTATCTTCAATGTAATTAATTATTTCATAAAGGACACAATCAGCGTATGACTTTGCATGGACAGGGAGATCGCGGACGATATCATTAATAGCTATAATAAACAAAAGCGGTCCAAGAACTGATCCTTGGGGGACTCTAGACTCAACTTTGAATGCTGCGTGAGAGGGAAATTGTTTATTGGGCAACAAACTGGCTTCTGCTTGACAAGTAAGCCTCGATCCAGGCTATTAAGTTATCATTTTTTATTACAGACTTAATTTAAAAATTAACTTTCTGTATGAAGCTCTGTTGAAAGCCTTGCGAAAATCACAAAATATTGCGTCAGTTTATTTCCCTTCGTTAACTCTTTCTGAAAAATCATCAATTGTCTCTCGCACCAATCACTGATTCGTGCACGAAAAATCACACGAATCAATGTTTGGGAAGTTGAAATCCCCGACCATAATTAATCTGTCTTCTAACTTTACATAACAGTCATATGTATTCTTTTAAATGGTGCAAGATAGCGATAGCAGAAGGGTTTATAAACGGCTCCAAGGATATACATGGTATTTCAGTAGCGTGGCTTTTTGGGCTTGTTGGTACATAGTTCCAATACCCTGCAGCGCAGCAAAAGACGAGGACACAGGAGACGAGCGCTCGTGGTGTTCGTCTTTCGTCTCTTGTGTCCTCGTCTTTTGCTGCGCTGCAGGGTATTGGATACTTGGTATTATTAGCATAAATTTTATAAATTGTGTGTGTGTGTGTGGGGGGGGGGGGGGGGGGGGGGGAGTGGGTCTGTGTGTACGTGTGCGTGTGGGCGTGTTTGTGTGTGCGGGGGGAAGAGGGAGTGAGTCGGTTGGTGGGTGGGTGGTTTGGGGGCTTCACTTGGCGGCGAGTTGGCTGCGCTACCGAGTATAAACGCTTCTGCATCGGTTTCGCAAGTGCGGTATGAAATGAAGAACAGCAGGCATATATTGGCTCTGTTGTCTTTATGATACAAATAGACAATCAATGGCATAGCATGTGAGGTAACTGAAGACCACTTGCTTCAGCACAAATTGGCTTTCTTACACTAGAGAAAACAAAGTTAAACAAATTTGAATAGAAAATAAGTTGTCTCTGCTTGAGTCGTCCTCGATCAGTTATATTTTGAGTGTCTATTTATAACACAAAGACAACACAGCCAATACATGCATGCTACTCTTTTTTTCATGCGTTCACTGGAGCCAAGCACACTTTTGACCTCACTTGCCAAACCAACTCACCGCCAAGTTAAGCGCGAACCACGGAGGTCACACAGACTGAAAATGGTGGCATTCCTGACGAAGCAGAAATTAAGCGCACGCCGCCGAAGGCAAGCTTTCCTGCACGATGCGGGAAAACAATAAACCCTTGCTTGAAGCATTGCAAGTGCTTCTGGCGAGCTGTGATGGTAGCAGCGTGGCCTCGCTGATGCCGGCGATAAGTCGACCATCAGACATCGAGGTGGGTCAGCCGGATGTGCAGACGCACCCTCGCTTTATGCTGAGCATCTGTTGATAGAGCGCGCTGGCACGCAGTTTTTCCCTGTTCGGCCACCGCTCGCGTGTTCCGTTTTACTTTTTGTGCACCCGTACATGTGAAGCGCACGAGCTGTTTTTTCCAGTTGCGTTTTTTTTCCCTCGTTGGGTGCATTTTGTGCTCCATTTCTGCCCATTTAATTCGTGATCCATGTGCCCGCATGCCATTTTTTTTTGTACTCTACTCTGTGATTTGCAAATTGTCTAAAAGTTCGTTGCGTAGCTTTTCTTCTCACACTTTTCTTCTCAATCTCACACTGCGTGTGAGTTTGGCGTTGAACCAAATTTAATGTCTCAGAGCAGCGCCTCAAAGTAATCAGGTACACGTTAATGGAAGCGCCGCGAATAATTCCGGCGAGTCGCGCATATGTAATGCCTGCTCAGTTTGTCAACCCGCGGCCGTAATAGCATTCCAGTGCCCAGCAGGTGCGCCCAGCCAGTTCAGTGTCCGTTTGTCACTTACGCGCAACCGCTCCGCTGGTCTTAATGAAACCAGTGCGGAGCCCCCAGCCGTCGCAGAGACGTCAGGCTTCTTCCCCCGTCGCAGGTTTACCCAGAGGCCGGTGCCTCGTCAGCGAGCGGCGCTGCGGCCGGCGCTGCAGGCAGCGCCGACGGCAGCGGGCCAGCGGCGGGCCGCGCATTGTGCTGCGACGGCGCCACCAGCAGCGGGACACTCGAGGAGCTGACGCCGCTGCAGCGCAGCCTGCTCAAGAAGCTGGGAAACGACGCGCACCCGCTGACGCTGCGCATCTCACCGCAGGCGCCGCCATCGGTGCGCCTGCACCCGGCCAGGCCGTACCAGGGCAGCCCCCTGGGTGTCTCCTACGACCTCAGGGTCTTCATCGGTCAGTGCGCCGCCGGCCCCACGGGGGCTTCGCTGGCAGTGTGCAGGGTTCTTTCAAGGAGTCCCACTTAAGTTGGTACAGACATTAAGATATATAAAGCGGGGACTCCTGACTAGAATGAAACTAAAGTGCTGCTATTATTCTCACCATTAGCAAATTGTAGTGCTTTTGCAAGATCCTTATTAACTGCCTCAAGTTAACAAATAACCTCTCCAACTGTTGCTGGAGATATCTAAAAGCCTTCTATGTGGAGGCTGCATGGCGTCAAAGGAAGCTACATTAAGCGCAAGTTTCGAAATTGAGCGTTACTTCGAGCTTCTATCATTTTCCTTTTCACGATCTGAACGAATCGAGCACCCCCCCCCCCCCCCCCCACACACACACACACACACTTTATATGCGCCAAATAGACCGTTTCACTCTTTACAGCTTGATTGAGCGCGCGTGCGTGTGGGACTATTCTGCGCTTGCGCAGTGTAGATGCCTGTATGAAATCCGCCAATAAGAACGCTGCTGACACAGTCCAGTGTAAATATGGCCGCACTCAAAGAGGCAAATGTGAAATGGTCTATAGCGGTCGCACCTGTCTAGGCGCGCCGAAGCGACAAGTAAGCGAGCGTCACCAGGCCAGGGAATATTCGGGGCATGCGCTCATGTCGTGAACATTTTGTCATTCGTGTGTTTCACTCAAAGCATGCAAAGACCTTTCGCAATGAAGGGACCATTAATAAAGCTGCGCCTCTCAGGGTTTCTCATGATTATGGATAACATTCCTTTCGAAACATTCTCAATGAATTTAGCGGCGAAGTCGGGATT